>NC_061107.1:143420456-143496005 GCF_015104395.2 Macrobrachium nipponense
CATTAGCACATTTTCATTATGTCAGATTCTAGCACAGCCAGTGTTAGGTTTTGTGTAAATGGTTGTAAGACCAGGTTAGCAAAATCTTGCTATGATTCACATACTACGTAGATGTAGTAAGTGTAGAGGCCAAGAGTGCAAGAAAGTAAGTAGTCGTTAGTGTAGAGGCTAAGAGTGCAAGAAAGAACTTACTTGTGCTGAATGTTGTGATTAGGATGACAAGAAATGGAAATTTAGGTCCCATCAGGACAAAATGGATAAGGACAGAAAGAGTAAAGCAGTTGTTAGGGCAGAAAATAGATCTAGTTTAGAGAATGATCTGGCTGCCAGATTGGTAGAAGATAGCATGATTGTTTCATCTGTAATTCCTGTTGATTCTCCAACCCTTTCTCTTCCTGCTCCCGTGTCACCAACTCCTATTCCAGGTTTGCTTGCTCCTGATCCCAACACCATGTCTTGCCTCCAGTCAAAGTTTGATAAGAAGTTTGAATTTTTAGCAAGTGAAGTGGTGGAACTTGGTGCTTCTGTTAAGGCCTTGATGGAAAAAGGCAATCAAAGTGTCAGTGAAGTGCATAGTGATTGTGTAGAGGAGGTGGCTGTCTGGCCTGCCAGTACTCATAGTCAAAGGTCACTGTCCTGCTCCCCTGCACCTGGGAGAAGACATACCAGAGTTTGAAGGGAGGCTGGTGGGGTTTGCCCCCGAGCAGTCGGTGCGACTGCTAATCTGCTGGAAATTCCCAGGTGTAGACAGAACGCAGCTGGAAAGGCGTTTTATTTGGTGTATGTACATGATCTGCCGTTGGAATCGGACAGCTCGACTACCAGCAAGAGTCGTTGCGGACGATTTCAAGAGACGTGTCGCGCCCTCTCAGTAGACAGTCAAAGGATGTAGATAAGTCTCCTCCTCCTTTTAAGAAGAAGGAAGAGGACGTCTTTAGTCCCCAACCTTCGTGCAGCTGCGCAGTATCACCACCTGCTTTATCGGCTCCCTGGTCCCAATCCGCTTGGGACAGTCTTGAATCCTTCCCAGATATGGAGCGACAGTATGTTTCGGCCAAGCGTAGGACGGATACTTTGGAGCGAGTTTTGTCAGTCTCTAGATTCAAACCAATCCTGGATTTACCTCAGACTCCTGGTCTTGATTCCCCAGTTATGATGTGAAGTTCGTGTTCGGCCGAACAACCGACATCAGTTATGAGGCGCCTGCCTTCCCCGCCAATTGAGTCAAGAGTGGTTTCACCCCACTCTCAGTTGTATTCTTCAGCTTCTGAGCCTTCGCTCGCTCCCCTGAAACGACAATTAGAAAACATCATGTCTTTGTTGCAGAAAGCTCCTACCCCTTCGCATGCAGAAGAGGAAGAGGAGGAACAGGACTCAAATCCTTCGTCTGCTTATTTGACATCTTTAAAGTACTCTCTGGACAACTTCCCTGATTTTCACACCTGCGACCCCAGCATCCCTGGCTCTGACTTTCCTTATGAGGAAACCTGCTTTAGACAGCTTTTCACCACCCAAGTTGGCACACTCTTCGTCAAAAAAGAAAGTCTTGAGAGACGTGGACTCCTGGCTAGCAATAAAGAGAGAGATGGGTAAAGCCTCTTTCGCCACACCTTCTGCCAAGCTGAGTAAGAAGAGTCACCGTTATTATGACACCAGAGAATCTCCTTCCCTGGGAACATCTGCCTCCTCCCAGGGAGATTTCTCAGGCCTCAGACAGCTAGCCAATTGGCCTTTTCTTCAGCCAATGTTATGCTCTCATCAGGAGAAGTGGATCACCTTACTAAGAGTATTTTGAAGGTATTAAAAGTCTTAGACTGGACAATTGGGGCATTAGCCAGGAAGGTGGAAGATGGCACAGCGATGACGGAAGATGTCACAACAGTAGGGGTTTTGTCTTTTGCGGAAAAGGCCGTTAGAGACAGTTCAGCGGAATTAGCATCTCTCATCTCTAGTAGTAAAGGAGCAGCCGTGAAACAGAAGTTGGCCTTGCTTTTTGCCCAATTGGACAAGAAGCACCTTTTCCCGGAAGAGTTAGTACATCAAATTTTGTCATCTCTTCAAAAGAAATCTACCAATAGGTCTTTCTCCCCTCTTCAAAACCAAGAATTTTGCGGAGTAAGACAGAAAGGACCTCCAACCAGGTCTATCAAGAAAACGAATTACAAGACAGCAAATAAAAAGTGAGGAGCGTGACCTTTGCGTGCCTGTAGGAGCCAGGTTGGGCCTTTTTTTTTTTTTTGGAGGGAATGGAGTTTGAGAGGAGCAGAACCTTGGGTAGTCAAGGTTTTATAGCAGGGGTATCTTCACAAGAGTGCAGTAGAAGTAGTGAAAGATCAAAACTCTGAAGGGTTTTACAACAGACTCTTCGTTGTCCCTAAAACAAAGGGGGCTGGAACCTGACCAAGCACCTAAAAAAAGTGCTGGCAGGCAGTGTTGAAACACTTTTGTGTCTCGGCACTTCTTCATTCTATGCCCAAACCGGACAGGAAAGCGAACTCCCCCGTTGTGGTTGAGAAATGCCCAAGATTCCATGAAATCCCAGGCAGATGATATAGTGCCAGCCAAGCCCTCACAATTCTAAAAAATCTGAGCACTTGTTGAGCTCTCAAAGTTTCAAGGAATTTGAGCACTCAGCAAGACTCCTGAATCATGTAAAAACGATCATCAAGAGCGGTCCTCTATCAACTTCCGAGTGCTTGTGATTCCAAAGAATCCAGGTGCTTGGCAACCGCTAAAAATTCTAAGGAATTCAACCAGCGCTCGGCAAGACTCCCAAATCTCATAAGAATAATCATCGGGAGCAGTCTTCTCCCACCCTCCGAGGGTTTGCGATTCCAAAGAATGAGTGGTTGCCGAGTACCTGAAATTAAGGAGTCCCAGCACTCAGGGAGATTTACAAATTTTGTAAGAAGAATCACTGGGAGTGGTCCTTTCTCAACTTCCTAAGAAATCAAGGAGGAACAGTCTTAGATGCAGACTTCTAAGAACTGAATCGAGAGCACAAATTTGAAAAATTGTGCACTTGAGGCCCCCAAAAATGCAAGACCCCTTAGGAGAATGTGAATCAGAACCCTGCAGAGGAGCCAAAGAGAGAACCACTGCCTCCTTGGAGAGAAGCAGTCCCTTAAAGTTCCATAGAACATTCAAAGGGAACCTCCTTCCTGTCTCTCCAGGTGTTCAAATCCTCAGAATCGAGATACCAGGTGGGAACCTGGTGAGCACTCAGCAAGTGCTGGCAGGAAGGGACAAACATGTGAATGTCTCACCCTTTCTCTTGCCCTGTGTGTGAACTTGGATGGTGAGAGAGTTCTCTGTCAGCAGTTTGGGATGCTCGCGATTCGTCAGAAACACAAAACACTCAAGAGCGACTTGAGAACTAGCACCCAACATAGCACCAATCTAGAGGCAGAACCCCTAGAAATGGTGACAGGTGTAATCTCTTCTTATTGTTACCCGTTACCAATGTAAAGATGGTTGTTATTGTTATCTTTGTAATGTTTGTTATAGTAACATTTTGTTGCTTCTTATTTGAATTGGTTTCTTGCTTTGTTTATTGTTAGTTGTTATAGTCTTAGGAGGCTAGGAGAGACTGCAGTTTTCTTACTTCATTAACACTAGTAAAATAATAGTCTAAATAGTATACAAGTTGAGTATTATGACTACGAATCGAAGTATGGGCCTTTCTTGAATCTTCTCAACCCACAACCAGTGAAGGTCTTGACCTCATTCCGCTAAGGCTCTCGGCTGTTCTCTATTTCTTCTCTCCCTTTAAGTTTGCTTTCTTGAAGGCTCTTCAAAGGAAATTGTCCAGCCCACCAGTAAGCAGGCAATTGCTTCTGTTCTGCCTTGAAGCCGTCATTATTGGTTGAAGATTATCTAACGACATCCCTGGGATGTGATTGACTTAATCCCTCCTTTGTGGGTGGGACTACCAATGTCACTGGAAGCCTTCAAGTTCCAGTGAAAGTTGAAAGGTCAGGTCACAGGCGATATGGGTAGGCAGTTTTTAATTGTTGCGCCTAGATTATTTTAGCACCAGTGTTTGGCTACAAACTCACGACACTTCCTGATCGTTACTCTCTCTTTCTCTGTCTCATTTCTCTATTATTCATTATCTCTCTCACTCTCTCTCTCTCTCTCTCTCATTTGTCAGTTAATGGTTTGCTTTCATTTCTTTTTCTCTTATATTTATGCTATTCCTAACTAATATTCTCCTAGCTATCATTGCATAACTTGGTCACCTACCAGACATTGTCTTCAGTGTTTAAATGATATAATAAATGGATACAACAGTAATAATTAAATTGACAATAAAATTTAATAATAGCCATAGTAAAAATTGTTTCTTCAATTGTGAAGGAAAAGACATAAAGTCACTAAGATATTCTTGAAAATTCAAACTAAAATATTATGTCAAATTGTAAGTATACCAATTCATTAGTATATTAAATGAACATTCAGAACAATAAACACATGAAAGTCAGGTAAAGAATAATGTTAACATCAAATATCAATTATGATTCATTTCTTTTTTATTTCTGTGATGGTAATTGCTTCATAGCAAAGAAAGATAAAGGAAAGGAAAGCGCATTTTCGAGAAGTTCGGCAGCAAGGAGGCATTAGTGCATTGTGTTGGAGGTGCCTGTTCTCATGATGGTTCTAGAATCGACAGGAGTGTTGTGGAACTCGACAGGCGCCGAAGTGATGTGAGAAACGCCGTGATTTCTGATGCAATACCTCGTCTAGATTCTTCAGAGAAGTTCCGGTAATCTCGGGAGTCTGTGACGCTCGCTGTAGGCCCCGCCCCCAGGATGCTGTATAAATACGATGGACGAAGTAGGAGAGAGAGAGATCATCAGTTAGTCACAGAGAGATATCCTCAGTAAGAGCCACAGATCAGATTATCAGTGAGAGATCAGGAGCAGCAGAGATCATCCGAGAGAGATAAGAGAAAAAGGAACAGACGAAGAATCAGAAGAAAAGTTGCTCGAGAGTTGGTTGGATTCTGGTCTAGTCGTCTTCAGGAGTAGACAACCGAGTTATCTCGACGTTGAGCAGACTTCAGAGAAGAAAATGTCCTGCTAGAGGTTTTGGGGAGTTCCTGCCTTTCAAGTATCAAGAGTAGACATTGTTTTCTGTAATACGGAGTCAAGAGGATGTCTGCAATCACCGTTCTCCTTTTGTGAAGCCATCGCTTCGAGTCACAAAACTAACCAGCAAGTGTTTGAATTACCTCACTGTTCCCCCAGTTCATGCAGTGTAAGATTTTGCCTTTTTATGTAAATAGGAGATACCATTCTGCATTTACCTTTGTTAGTAAGCTTGTAAATAAACCTTTGTTGTGTTAGTGTTTGTTTTTATATTCGTATCCCCAGTTTCAACTGTTGGTGTTGAAATATTTTTTTTTATTTATTTCATATCGAACCTGAAGCGGACCTCTCTCTCAGAGGCCGTAACACCCTTGTATCTTTTTAATAATTATTCTTCTTACTGTTATGATAAACAAAACAATAATGACTACTATTACCACTAGATTTAGTAATGATAAAACTGTAGATACATTTTCCTTGTAGAAAAAATAGTCATCAACATAGTTCAAATTTTCAAGTTTCTTTAATTCTATAGTTCAAGGTTTCAAGTTTCTTTAATTCTAATTGAGAGTTTGAATTCTTTTATCTTATATGAGCAATTTTTATAGGGCTCATGTTTGTTGAATTCATATGTTGGTAATTTGTTCAGTTCGTAATACAAATGGTTAGCTATTATCAGTTGACGTGATGTTGTAAAAGATTTAACATTTTTAAACCTTATCTCAGTGGACATATTATTACAGATAACTTTAGCTACAACAGTATTTAGTAAGAATATAAAAATCTTTTGATTAATTAACAGTATTTCAAAAGGATTATCATGATTAATTAACAGTATTTCAAAAGGTTTATCATAGTTTGTCATGGTACAAACATCATTTTCTTGATTTATATTATTAAAATTTCTTGTAAACATGGGTAAGAGCTAATAGGCTCACAGAGAATTTCTAAATTGTGGATATATTCTTGTGGTTTTAACTGTGTGTATTCATCAAATTGTTTATCAGTGAAAAATGGCAACAGTAGAGCATGATCTTTTAGTGCAAAAAATCTAGTGGAATCCTTTCTAATGATTACTATTTGATTGTCAATTAACTTAGGAAATGGGTAGACAGTCATAAGTGTGTTTGTGATCCTAGTATTGAAAGGTACAACTAAGACAATTTTATCAAAAATAACTTTGGCAATTATTGAATTGTAATACACAAATACAGCTTTCACAAGTGGTTTAAAATGTTTCTTTATTACACAAAATTTAATAATACAGTGGAACCTCGACACGAAAGTCTCAACTTACGAAAAATTCAAGTCATGAAAGCAAATACTAAGATTTGTTTGCCTCTGCATACGAAAATAATTCAGGTTACGAAAGGGTGTTACTGTAAAGTCCCGAGATTCGCCCAGACTGCTGAACAATTTTAAAACTCGCGTGCCGCCAACTGAGTAGACTCGCCACCATCGTCCCGCTCTCCCATTGGTTCCTGATGCTAGTCACCACCGTAAGATCCTGCTCTCCTATTGGTCAGCATCTCTCCCATCGTGCTCTACATAAAGACGTTCTTCGGCCACTCGGTGGCAGCATCGTTATCGTAAGCACGCAGAATTCGTTCATTCATATACAATTTCGTTTGTTAACATAAATTCGTGTTAGTGATTTCGCATTGTACTTTATTGTGTTGTGTGAGAACTTTAGTACATAACTTAATTACGTACGTATAGTCGTGGGTCCCAAGAAAGTTGCTGAAGTTCACAGAAAGAAGAGGATGCTTTCTATGGAGACTAAGATGGAGATAATTAAGAAGTATGAAGCTGGCATGTGGTTGAGTGTGATCGCTAAGGAATATGGCTGAAATCCATAGACGACAGGCACCATCCTTAAGCAGAAGGAAGCCATCAAAGCAGCTACAACCTTTGAAGGGCGTGACTATTTTGTCCAACAAGAGGAGCCACGTGCATGATGAGATGGAGAGGCTGCTTCTTGTATGGATTAAAGACAAAGAAATCGCTGGCAATACGATAACCAAGACACCAATCTGCCAGAAAGCCAGCGCTATTTTCGGTGATCTGGTTGCCCAGGCCGAAGTCGACGGAGGAGAAGGGACATCGACGCCAACCCCAGACTTGCAGGCTTCTTGTGGGTGGTTTGAAAAATTCTGGAAACGGACTGGCATCCATTCGGTGGTGAGGCATGGTGAGGCTGCCAGCTCGGACACGAAAGCAGCTGAAGCCTTTATTAACCCTTTAACGCCGAAGGGGTATAATAAAAATCGTCTCCAGTATGCCAGCGGGGTCTGGGAGTGAGCGCCGAAGGGGAAAAAATGTTTTATTTAAAAAATCACAGCACGCTTAGTTTTCAAGATTAAGAGTTCATTTTTGGCTAATTTTTTTGTCATTGCGTGAAGTTTAGTATGCAACCATCAGAAATGAAAAAAATATTATCTTATAGAAATAATGGGATATATGATAGCGCGAAAACAAAATTTCATAAATAATTGTATTCAAATCGCACTGTGAGCAAAATGGTTAAAGCTAACGATTTAATTTATTTCCGTTGTATTTTAACTAAATTGCAATCATTTTGGTATATAACACATTGTACATTGTATTTTACACTAAATTGCGATCATTTTAGTATATAACACATTGTAAAACGATCAAGGCAACACAGAGAAAATATTATCACAAAATGATGCATGAATTCATAACGAGCTGACATTAAAAAAAGCTGTTTTCAAAAATTCACCATAAATCGAAATATTGTGCTAGAGACTCCGAGTTTGTTGCAAAATGAAGGTAATTGATTGAATATTACTAGACTGTAAGTGTTGTAGCTTACAATTGCAGTTTTCGACCATTTCGGTCGAGTTAAAGTTGACCAAAGGACAATTTTTTTCTATTTATCGTTATTTATATGAAAATATTTCAAAACTGATAAAAGCTACAACCATGGGTTGTTTTTTGTTGTATTCTACATGAAATTGCGCACATTTCCATATATAAAACTTTATGTAACGGCTAATTTAAAATGGTGCAAACATTACGACAAGCGGACAAAAAAATTTATGATTTTTTCGGAAGAGTTACTGAGCGGACGTAAGGAAAAAGTTTTTTCATAAATTCACCATAAATTAAAATATTGTGCTAGAGACTTCCAATTTGTTGCAAAATGAAGATAAATGATTGAATATTACTAGAATATAAGAGTTTTAGCTTACAATTGCGTTTTTTGACCATTTTGGTAGAGTCAAAGTTGACCGAAGGTTGAAATTTTGGCACATCGTTATTTCTATGAAAATATTTCAAAACTGATAAAAGCTACAACCATGAGTTGTTTTTTGATGTATTCTACATGAAATTGTGCACATTTTCATATATAATACTCCATGTAATGGCTAATATAAAATGGTGCAAAAATTATGTCAAAGTGACTAAATAATTTCTAAGATGTGTCGCTGATACGAAAGAAATTCGTGCTTGCGCGCCTGGGTAACGATTGTAAACAAAACAACGCCTTGATCCGTGAGCTCCCAGCATCCCCCAAGGCGCGTGATTCAAAAGTTTTTGCCTAGTAGGCCTATAACTATTTTTCCTCAAATTTTTAAAAAAACTTTTTTTATATCGACATACCATACGTCCAATCGGCACCCAACAGACAATTTATATCGATGTTTAATACGTCCAATCTGTGTTAAAGGGTTAAGACGTTCGACGAGATGACGATCAACGAAGGCTACAGTTCTCAGCAAGTCTTCAACTCTGATGAGACTGGCCTTTTTTGGAAAAAAAATACCTTGTCAGATGTACATCATGGAGGAAGAGAAGAAGCTACCCGGGCATAACCCTATGAAAGACAGGCTTACGCTCGCACTTTGTTTGAACGCCAGTGGGGATTGCAAAGTGAAGCCCCTACTTGTCTATCATTCCGAGACTCCTCGAGCCTTCAAGGCCCACAAAGTGCTAAAGGAGAAGCTTCCAGTGATGTGGAGGGCTAATGCAAAAGCCTTGGTAAAGAGACTTTTGTTCACCGAGTGGGTAAATCTGTGTTTCGCCCTGACAGTGGAGAAATTCTTGGAAGAGAAGCGCCTCCCTATGAAATGTCTGCTGGTTTTGGACAATGCCCTTGCTCACCCTCCTGGCCTCAAGGAAGATATCCTAGCGGAGTATTCCTTCATCAAGGTTCTTTATCTTCCGCCTAACACCACCCCTCTCCTCCAGCCCATGGACCAGCAAGTGATATTGAACTTTAAGAAGCTGTATACAGAACATCTTTTCAAGAGATGTTTTGACATCACCGATACCACAAACCTCACCTTGCATGAATTTTGGAAGGAGCACTTCGACATCGTGATATGCATCCAACTCATCGATCAAGCTTGGCAGGAGGTTTTGAGGCGAAAACCTTGAATTCTTCGTGGAGGAAACTCTGGCCTGATGCCGTATCCGTCTGAGACTTCGAGGGATTCGACATGGGCGAAGCTGATGCAGATTCAGAAACTGTTGACGATTCTGGAACTGTTTCACAACCAGATCTTGACGAGATCGTTGCACTCAGCAAGTCTGTGGGGCTGGTCGTCGACGAGGACGACATCAATGACCTTCTCGAGGAGCACCAAGAGGAGCTTACAAAGGATGACCTGAATGAGTTGGAGGCCATGCAACATAATGTCATTCAAGAAGAGTTCTCTAGCAGTGGTGAGGAGGAGGACGACGACCCTATGACAACGGCAAAAATTATGGATGCTCTAGCCGCTTTTCATAAGGTGCAATCATTTGTAGAAAAGAGACACCCCAAAAAGGCTTACACAGGTTGTATGCTTGCGCAGTTCGATGATATTTGCCAGAGTCGTTTCAGGAACATTGTGAAAAGTAGTCAGAAGCAAATTGTGAAAAGTAGGCAGAAGCAATCTTCCTTGGATAGTTATTTTTTAAAGAGGCCTTTAGTAGGATAAGCAAAAAGGAAGATCCAATTGATACTACGAAAAAACAAAGTTGAAAGTGGTGAAGAAATTAAAATTTTGTAGGAAAGAAAAAAAAGAAAAGTATAAAAAAGTAAAAAAAATGAATAAAAAAAAGAAAAAAAATTAATTTTAAGTTTTTTGTAAAGTTAAGTGTTAAAGTTTTCTGCCATTTGTTAATGTGTTTTGTAAAGTTTAGTGTTAATGTTTCCTGTCATTTTTTTAATGTGTTTTGTAGAGTTAAGTGTTCAAGTTTTCTGCAATTTGTCCTCCTATCGCCTGACTCAAAAGGTAAGGTTCCACATTTTACTACATATGTACGTACAGTATTTTTTGTAGTACCATGTACACTAATACGTACACTTTATTTACAGGTATGTAGTACATATTAGTAGTATATGTAGTTTAAGTTAGGTATTGAATGGTCCAAATTGTTGTATTTCATTGTTTATTGGTCAATTTAGCTTTATTATAAAATTTACTGGGGTGTTTTTGTAGGGCTTGGAACGAATTAGGCAATTTACATGTAAAATGTGGTTCAAGATACGAAAAAATCAGGTTACGCAGGCCGCTTCGGAACGGATTAATTTCATATCCTAAGGTACTACTGTATCTAACTTTTTAGGAGTGATTAAGGTTGGGCTCAAAATACCTTTATAAGCAAGCAGAATGGCATTTAATGTTCTTATGTTCCTGTAATAACACTTCACTTTCTTTTGTTACATTCTTTTCTTACATTCTGGTTAACTTGATTTTTAAAAATTCTCAGTTTTTCTATTTGTTCTGCTTTCTGATTGTGTGAGGAAATCGCTTTATCACTGTGCCTCTTGTTGCTGCCCATTTTTTCCTGTCTGTTTATTCTTTCTTTTTCATGTTCTACATTTTCTTCGGTAGCAACTCCAAATAATGTGTTCAAAGCAATTCAAATGAAGGAGGGTAAGAGAGATCTTTTTGATCTTGTGTTCAGTCTGTGTTTATTATTTTAACAATTGTATAACACTATTATTGTCACCCTTCTGTATTATTGACTTTATATCTGTTTGGAGTTGCCTTAGTGTATCTTCACTATTTAACAGTGTTTTTATGTCGATAGTAATGATCCCTAAGTCTCTGATCATATTGACTTTTCCATGTCTTTTTAGCAATTACCTTTTCTTATCTCCACCTCTGAAGAGACGAGTCCAATTATATAACTAATGCTATGCTATGAGGAGCTGTATTTTTGCATCTGTAAGAATAGACTTTTATCAGAATCCCTTTAAATAAGTTTCACCTAGATTTTCAGTCCAAGAAAAATATAACAATTATACATATGTATTTATCTAACTCCGTTGATTTTGAAGGTTATTACTTATACCTATTCTTAACCAAGAAATCATTATTTTCATCAGCTTTCTTGTGTCTTATGTTATAAATAAATTCAATGGCACAGGGGCCAGCTTTTACGACTATATGATTCCAGTGGACTATTTTTTTCCTTTAAATCACTTTCATTAATTACTCTATACTATTTGTTTAATTTCAGCAATTCTATAACTATATGGTAATGTGAGCTTAGGAGAAAATGTGTACTTAGGAGAAACCTTTATATTTGGTCCTTCTTGAATATGATTCTTTATGTATAATTGGGGCACCCACTGTAATGTCTGGTTTGATAGTCTTTTTATTATAATATTTGGCATGTTTTCATGATTGTCTCATAAGTACATCTGGTTTTCCATGCAACATAATCATCATAGTTATAAGTATGCCTGGCTGGTGTCACATTGTCTAACAATGGGTTAGGTAGTCTGTTTTGATAACCATATAGCAAATAATGTGGAGATTCTCCTATTGTTTCATTTACAGTACTCTTCAACGTGAATTGTATGTCATCTAGTGCTAAGTCCCAATCTTCTGTCTGTGGACTCACTAAAGTTTTCAGGATATCCTTTATTTTACGATTACTTGTTTTTACTGCTCCATTAGAACTGTTTATAAGCATTTATTTGACATTTATTTATTTAATAAAATTTACATATTTCCTTGAAAAGATTACTAGTAAATTCAGCAGCATTATCAGAAAGGAGAACTTGTGGACATGAATGTCATGTGATAATTCTAGATTTAAGAGCTGAATCTTTGTTTCTTATTGGTATTATTTCTACATATCATGTTAGATAGTCTAAGAAGACTAATATTTGCTTATCTCCTCTACTAGTACTGGGAAATGGACCTAAAAAGTCCATAGTTACTACTTGGAATGGATTTAATTCTGATGAGTATTTTTCAGGAGCTTTCAGATTTACGTTACCCTTATGTTGATTACAAATTCTACAATTTTGTACAAAATTCTTGGCATCTTCACTACAGTTTGGCCAAAATAATGTCTGGTTATGATTCTTGTTGTTTTTTTAATTCATGGATGTCCTGCTAACTTATATGAGTATGTTAGTTCTAAAACTTCCCTGGTTAGTGTTTTTGGGGTGTATAATCAAGAACAACCATTTTTCTCTGTCTGCCTTTTAAACAACATTCCATTTATTAATTGAAAATCAGGTTTTAAGGATTCATCTAGTATTAACTGTCCTACTATTTGTCTGATTTCTGCATCTTTTTCTTGTTGTATTTTTACTCTTTCTAGATCTAAATCTACTACTTCGCAACTCAAACAAAAGGTATTGATGGTACTACATTTTTCTGTTTCTTCTTGAGATCTGGATAATGCATATGCCAAGGTGTTAAATTTCCCTAAAATATATCTGAATTCCGGGGCAAATTCTAATATACTAATGAACCATCTTTTGAACTTCTTGTCATTGGTAAAGGCTCTCTTTTAAAATAAGTCACAGATGGGTTTGTGATAAGTAAGCACATTAACCTTATGACCTAAAAGTATGTGTCTAAATTTCTGTAAACCCCAATATAAAGCTAAACACTTTCTGTGGTACTATAGTGTCTTTCTGCTTGGTTTAAAACTCTGCCAGCATAATATAATGCCCTTGTTTTAGTTTTGGCTTTTTGTAACAAAACAGCTCCTAGCTCTGTACTTTAGACATCACAAGCTTTGTAAAAGTCTTTGGAAAAATCTGGATAGACTAAAACAGGGTTCCTGGTCATTTTGCTCTTTAGTGTTTGAAAGGCTGTTTCTCGTTCATCCTTCCATTCATAATTAACATCCTCCTTGGTTAGTTCTGTCAAAGGCTTGGCAATAGTAGCAAAACCTTTTATAAAAGGTCTATAATAACCAACCATACCCAGGAACCTTCTTAATGCTTTCAAATTAGTGGGAGCTGGATAATCAATTATTGCCTTTATTTTACCGGCATACTTGCGCTGTCTGTCTTCACTAATTACATGACCCAAGTATTCTAATGATTTCAATCAGGAATTGACATTTCTTTAATTTTATTTTTAGTCCTGCAATTCTTAATCTCTCTAGGACTATTTCTAATGTTCTGAGATGGCTTTGTAAGTCTTTGCTAAATGATAACATCGTCCAAGTTTACAGTCACATTTTCTACATCTCATAGAATTTGTAACATTAATCTGACGAATGTTAACAGAGCTGATGTGAGTCCAAATGGCATTACTTCAAACTGTAAATGTTCTTTGTGTGTGCTGAAGGCTGTGAATTGTTTCGATTTTTCATCCAGAGGTACTTGCCAATATCCACTAAGCAAATCTAAGGCTGAAAATATTTTGGCCCCTCCCAATTGAGCTAACATATCTTGAATTACCAGCATTGGCATTCTATCTGGAACTGTGTTGGAATTTAACTTCCTGTAGTCTGTTGCAAGTCTCCAACTACCATCCTACTTTGGAGCAAGTATCAATCGGGAATTATATGGAGATTTAGAAGGAATTTCTGCTCCATCTCTTTTGATTTCCTATATCAAATTGTCACCTATGGGTCTCTGGCTTATTGGTAGTAATCTGTAATTGGGAATAAAAATTGGCTTGGCTCCTTCATCTAACAAAATTCTACGTTGTAGAACATTTCTTCTTCCTAGTTTATCTCCTATAGCTATGACATTTCTGTATTTCTCTTAACACCTGAATTAACTCGTGTCTGTTTTCTGGAAAATCTGTTTTATTTGCTTCTTGATTTATGAGAGTTTTGGCCATTTATAGAGAAAAATGCTTTTTCGTCTACTGTAGTAAAGGATTGTTAATAGGAATCCCTATGCAAAAGACAATGCCTGTGTATAGTGTTAGTTTTGGACATCAACTTCGCAGTTATCACCATTCATGTGGAATAGTGAATTGTCCATTCTGACAAAATCTGGCAATTCTTCATTCAATAATAGAATATCTTTATCCTTTACACCTTCTTTTGATCTCAAATATATTTTTGTTAAACCTTAGGATACAAAGTTACTGCTCTGTTGAGTATAAATTGTACTTAATTATCATCAGCTGTACTAACACAATATATTTCTTCTTCTTCTATGTCTGAAAAATAGCAAAGTGCTGCATCTCCAATGGTTTCCTCTGTTACTTCTATTATACTATTCAGTAGTTGAAACCCCTATAAAAATGCTTAAATCTGTCTATTTTGTTAGTTAAAACTTAAGAAAAACCCACTAAAAATGTTTATACCTGGTTTTTTCAATAGTTTTTATCACAAATACAGTGGTACCTCGAGATACGAAATTAATCCGTTCTGAGGCGGCTTTCGTATCATGAGTTTTTCATATCTTTTCGTATCTTGGACTGCATTTTACATGTAAAATGGCTAATCCGTTCCAAGCCCTCCAAAAACACCCCAGTAAATTTCATAATAAAGCTAAATTGACCTATAAACAATGAATACGAAACTTATTTTTATTAATATACTGTGCGAAACTATAAAGGATTTTTATCATAGCATGCATTTTTTAAAAGCGTTGTGAACTCGGAGCGTCGGAAGCATCAGCGTCATAACGTCGGAGCAAACGTCGTAACCCATGGCGGATTTTTCAATGAATATTTAAGAAAACCCGTCGTAACCTCGGAACGTCGTAAGCCGGGGACTGCCTGTACTACAACAATTTGGACCATTCAATACCTAACTTAATACGTACTGTAAATAAAGTGTATTAGTGTACATGGTATACAAGAAATACTGTACGTATGTAGTAAAATGTGGAAGCTTACCTTTCGAGAGAGGCTATCTCCAAAAGTGGCGACAGAGGAGGAGGACAAACGGTAGATACGTACGTACACTTAACTTTACGAAACACATAAAAAAATGTAAGGAAAACACATAAACCAAACTTTACGAAACACATTAACAAAACTGTAAGACTTAACACTACAAAAAACTAAAATTAAGGGATTTTGACGAAGGAAAAATCTATTTCTGGGCAAGGGTTCGTGTCGCCCAGTGAAATAATCCTTAAGTTCATTATTTCTGGGTAAATGATACTAACATTACCAGAGAAAAAATAAATTCAGGAGGATGTCAGAATAACTGACTCGCTCACCCTAAATAAAAAGAGGGTGTCGGTATGGAGCTGGGGCGAGTGAGACCACTACCACGAACCTCTTGTCATTTAGAATTCTCCTTCATAAAAATCCCCCTCCTGAGAGAGCTGACACACAGAGTTAGCAACCACTACTACTATTCTCCCCACCACGCCGACTGCAGCGCCTCTGGTGGCAATCCTTGTAGTTAGATGCCAATCTTGGGCTGCAGGGCGGGGGACAGGGGGATATTTCACTGGGCGACACAAACCCTTGCCCAGAAATAGATTTTTCCTTCGTCAAAATCCCTTTTTTGGGCTCAGTTCGTGTCGCTTCGTGAAATAGTACCAGAGAATTAGCACAAGATTGGAAAAGTAAAAAAGAGAAAGGTCTCAATAAAACAAAAGAAGTAAAAAAGAGTAAATATAATCTGATTGAGAGCTTACAAGTTATCATAAAATAAAGTTAACTTAAACTAATGAAACCAATTATATACAGTTAACCTTAAAATTATACTTAAACTAACTTATGATAACTTATTTAATACAAGTGAGGTTCAATAATAAAGTACATAAAGAGAGAACACTCACTGAAACTTATACTTTTAAATCACAAACAGCATCTCAATTATATGTTGGTGTGCTTCCCTAGCATAAAAATAAGGGGAGCAACACCGATTAGTTATAATAATTCCATATTACATTTATAGTTGTGGGTGCCCCTAGCAAAAAAATAAGGGACACGCCACTATATGTAGCCTTTTAAGCAGCTAAGGCTGAAGGACCCAATGAGCATGACGGTAAGGTTAGGTGCATTGTTAGTTGAGGCAGGTAGAAAGGAGATCTGGATCTTCGACTACGACTACTGAGCAGTGTCAGGGGAAACTATGTTTCCCGCTGCCACTGCCGGAAATTTTAAAGATTCCAAGGACTTTAAATAATGACGCTTAAAAACTGTCGGCGATTTCCAGCCCGTATATTTCTTTAGCCCTCTTACGCCAACTGGACGTATTTTACGTCGACATTTCTTGTCTCCCGTGTGCCGACTGGACATATTTTACATTGATTTACAAAAGTTTTTTTTAAAATTCGTGGAAAAATACTTATAGGCCTACCAGCCTAAAACTTTTGAATCACGCGCCTTGGGGGATGCTGGGAGTTCACGGATCAAGGGGTTGTTTTGTTTACAATTGTTGTGCAGGCGCGCAAGCGCGAATTTCTTTCTTGCCGCACTAAAAAGTATCTGTGACACATCTCGGAAATTATTTCGTCACTTTGACATAATTTTTGTACCATTGTAAATTAGCCGTTACATGAAGTATTATATATGAAAATGTGCGCATTTTTATGTAGAATACAACAATAAAATACTCATGATTGTAGCTTTTATCAGTTTTGAGATATTTTCATATAAATAACGATAATTGCCAAAATTTCAACCTTTGGTCAACTTTGACTCTACCGAAATGGTCGAAAAACGCAATTGTAAGCTAAAACTCTTATATTTTAGTAATATTCAATCATTTACCTTAATTTTGCAACTAATTGCAAGTCTCTAGCACAATATTTCGATTTATGGTGAATTTATGAAAAAACTTTTTCCTTACGTCCGCGCGGTAACTCTTCCGAAAAAAATCATACATGCGATTGTGGTAATGTTTGCACCATTTTAAAATTAGCCGTTATATAAAGTTTTATATATGGAAATGTGCACAATTTCATGCACAATACAACTAAAAACAACCCATGGTTGTAGCTTTTATCAGTTTTGAGATATTTTCATATAAATAACGATAATTGCCAAAATTTCAACCTTCGGTCAACTTTGACTCTACCGAAATGGTCGAAAAACGCAATTGTAAGCTAAAACGCTTATATTCTAGTAATATTCAAGCATTTACCTTCATTTTGCAACAAATTGGAAGTCTCTAGCACAATATTTCGATTTATGGTGAATTTATGAAAAAATAACATTTTCTTTACGTCCGTGCGGTAACTCTTCCGAAAAAATCATATGTGCGATTGTGGTAATGTTTGCACCATTTTAAATTAGCTGTTACATAAAGTTTTATATATGAAAATGTGCGCAATTTTATGTAGAATACAACTAAAAATAATTGAAGGTTGTAGCTTTTCTCATTTTCAAAATATTTGCATATAAATCACGATAAATAGAAAAAACACCACGTTCGGTCAACTTTGACTCTACCGAAATGGTAGAAAAACGCAATTGTAAGCTAAAACTCTTACAGTCTAGTAATACTCAGTCATATCTTCATCTTGAAACAAATTCGAAGTCTCTAGCAAAATATTTAGATTTATGGTGAATTTAAAAAAAATCTTTCCTTCCCTCCGCGCGCGGATTCTCCGCCACAAATCTCCGAAATGCGTACGTCCCATTCTCGGAATATTTGCTCTGTTTCATATTAGGCATTTCATAGAGTTTTATATATGAAAATGTGCCCAATTTCATGTAGAATAAAACGAAAAATATTTGAAGGTTGTAGCTTTTCTTATTTCCGAAATAATTGCATATAAAAAATATAATCGACATTCGGGCAACTTTAACTCGTCAGATATGGTCGAAAACTGCAATTGTAAGCTAATACCCTTACAGTATAGTAATATTCAATCACTTGTCTTCATTTTGAAAGAAATTGGAAATCTCTAGGACAATATTTAGATTTATGGTGAATTTTTGAAAAAAAAATATTTGTTTACGTCCGCGCGTTACGAATTCATGCATTATTTTGTGATAATATTTTCTCTGTTGCTTTTATCATTTTACAATGTGTTATATACCAAAATGATCGCAATTTAGTGTACATTACAACGAAAAAAAAGTAACTTGTTACCTTTAACCGTTTTGTGCACCGCGATTTGATATACATTTATATGAAATTTCGTTTTTGTGCCGCTATAATGATATCGCATTATTTTTATATATGATAATTATAATTTTTTTCATTCTGATGGTTGCTTACTTATAAACTTCAGCCAATGACAAAAAAAGGAGCCAAAAATGAACTCTTAATCTTGAAAACTAAGCGCGCTGTGATTTTTTGAAAAAAATATTTTTTCCGCTTCCGCGCTCACTCTGAAACACCTCCGGCACACGGGAGACAATTTTTTTTTTACCGCTTCGGTGTAAGAGGGTTAAGTCATCAAAGTTCATACGCTGGAAATAATTAATGGAGGTGGCTACTGCCCTGATGTCATGGGCTTTGGGGAATGAGTCAGGATTTGCTTGTTTAACAAAGTAAAGGATTTGTTGCCTAATTCCCTTTATTGAAATAGTACCACCTTTTCCCTATGAAGAGGGGGCCTGAGGATCTAGAGGATGTCCTGGACAGAAAGGCTCGTAAGATCATCACCGGACAAAGAGAAGGGTCTTGTGGAAGAGGGAGGACCTTCCAAGGAGCCCACCTCATTAAGGGGTCCTCATTCTTTGCCAAAAAACTACGATCTGGAGATAGTAAGACTTCTCCTGAGGGGAGGAATTCTACATGTCCAGCATCTCTGGAAAGGGCCGACAGTTCTGATATTCTGGCTCCTGAGGCCAAACTTAGTAAGAATAGAGTTTTCCTCAGTAGCATTATATAGGTACAAGAAACGTTGTCAGTGTCTGAAGCCAGTTTGAGAACGTCATTCAAGAACCATGAAACTGAACTAGGCCTTTCAGAAGGTCTGAGCCTAGCACAGGCTTTAGGAATAGACGTAAAGTAGGAGTCTGTTAAGTCTATTTTAAAGCCAAACTGAAAGATTTTCTTTAAAGCTGACTTATTAGTGGTAATAGTACTAGCTGCTAATCCTTTTTCGAATAAAGACCTGAAAAAGGATATAGCCAGATTGACTGTCATGGTTCTGGTGTTTGTTTCCTTCAGGAAATTTGCTAACTTCTTAACAGCAGCATCATACTGTCTTAGAGTTGATTCCCTCATATCTGATTCTAAGAAAAGAATATTCTGAGGATCAATATTTGCATCTCTATTAGCCGCAAACTTCATGAAGTCCATAAAGTTAGGGTTTTGAGAATTCCTGAGGAAGCGAACATAGTCCTCATTTGTACTGACTGAGATAGTTTGGGATTGGGGATCCATCGAGGTCGGAGACCCAATTCCAGAAGCAGAGGATACCAGTTGCTCTTGAGCCAATCCGGGGCTACTAGAGCTACTTGTCCCTTGAATGTCCTGAGTTTGTTCAGGACTTTCGGTAGAAGATTCACTGGAGGAAAGATGTACATCTTCTCCCACTGATTCCAATCTATGGACATGGCGTCTATGGCATAGGCCAGAGGGTCCAGGTTGGGGGCCACTTAGCAAGGGAGCTTGTGGTTCGCTTGAGATGCGAATAGATCTACTTGGAGACCTGGAACACTCCGGCATATCCACTGGAATGAGTTCTTGTCCAGGGACCACTCTGATTCTAGAGGAACTGACTGAAACAGAGCGTCCGCTATCACGTTCCTTACTCCCGCTAGATGGGTGGAGGATAGATGCCATTTGTACTTGGTTGCTAGAGAGAAAATGGCTATCATGACATGGTTCACATGTTTTGATTTGGATCCTCCCCTGTTGATGCAGTGTACCACTACTGCGCTGTCCAAAACCAGCTTTATATGAGAGTTCTATGCTGGTAGAAGCCTCTCCAGAGTGAGGAATACTGCCATGGCTTCCAATACATTTATGTGAAGCTGGCGGAACTGAGATGACCAAGTTCCTTGAACCTTCTTGAATTGGGAATATCCTCCCCACCCGCTTAGAGAGGCGTCTGTGTGGATAACCAACGCCGGAGGTGGGAACTGGAGAGGAACTGATTTGGACAGCTTCTTTGTCTCCGCCCATGGGCGGAGATGTTTGCGAAGAATCTGCGGGATTACTGACAACTTGTCTCGAGATTTGACATTTGCTCTTGAGCGCCAAACTCGATTTATATCTTTCAGTTTCGCTTTCAACAGAACGTCTTTTACTGACGCAAACTGGAGTGAACCTAGGATCCTTTCCTGGTTTCTCCTTGACGTTCGTTTGCACTTGAGGAATTGCCTTACTGACTTGGTCTATTTCTTTCCTTTTGACCAATGGAATTGACAGAGTGTGGGAGTTCAGGTCTCATTGAATGCTGAACCACTGAAAACCTGACTCCGGTGTGAGCCTGGACTTTGTCTTGTTTATTTGGAACCCTAGATGTTCCAGAAATTGGATTGCTTTGTCCGTGGCTCTGAGGCATTCCTCGACGGTTGTTGCCCAAATCAGCCAATCGTCAAGGTACGCTACTACCATTATCCCTTGTGATCTCAGTTGTTGTACTACTGCTTCCGCTATTTTCGTGAATACCCTGGGGGCTACGTTCAGCCCGAAGGGCATCACTTTGAAAGAGAATGCCTGGTCTCCCAACCTGAAGCCTAGATATGGGCGGAAGTGTCTCACGACTGGGATATGATAGTATGTGTCTGTAAGATCGATAGAGGTGGTGACGGCCCCAAGGGGAAGTAAGGTCCGCACCTGCAAGATAGTCGGCATTTTGAACTTGTCGCAACGAATGAATAAGTTTAGACGGGACAAGTCTAAGATTATTCTTTTTGATGAGCCTTTCTTTGGCACGCTGAATAAGGGTCCTTGAAACTTTAAATGTTTGGCTCTTGACACTACCCCTTTCTGAAGGAGCTCTCGCGCATACTCTGTCAATTCCTTTGTTGGTAGTTGAAGGAATGATTTGGATGGAGGGGGACCTTTGATCCAACTCCACCCCAGCCCTTTGGACACAATGCTCTGTGCCCAATTGCTGAATCCCCACCTGTGATGGAAGAGGAACAGCCTCCCTCCTACCTGAGAGATCTCACTACTGTTGTGCAAGGCGTGCTCCGCGCCCTCCACGGAAGTGTTTCCCCCTGTTGGTTGCCCTTCCGCCACCCCTCTGACGAAATGCACCCCTAGCCCTGCTTCCCCTTCCAAACCTATTGATGGTTTTGGAATGCCTGGCTTTCAAACAGGATTGAAAGCCGGGGAAACAGCGTAGGAGGTCGAGGGCCGGCTTTGGGGAGTCAACAGGAGGATGGGCTGATTCTGACCTTTGGCAGCTGCTGGTTGCACAGGTTGAGAAACCTGGACTGCCTGTACAAAATGTTGCTGCTGCTGTTTTTGGAAGGACGGGAACTTCCTGGTCTTTTTCAGCTTTTTGGCACCAGCAGGAGGATTCTCAGGTTTCCTCTTGCTGGAAAGACCCCAGCGAGCCCTGAGGCTTTGGTTAATCCTGGTCGCCTCATGCTGCACTTCATTTACAGCTGCTTCTGGGAAGAGGTCAGCCCCCCAGATGGTAGAAGGAAGATAGCAGCTTGTTCGGCTCGTGCCGAATTGTAGCTTCCTGCAGGACATTTTTCCTGCAGTTCTGTCTCGCTACCACAAACTCGTACAGGTCCGACTGTACAGTCTGTGTTTGTGCCTTTGCCAGGAGCTTGAACAGAGGCTCCGAACCGTAAGTCAAGGCGGCAACCTCTGTCATCACCAAAGCATTCATAGTCCTTCCTAACCTAGTCCTTGCCTCAAATTCGGCTTGGATAAGGTTATCCGGCAGCCTAGGAAGTCTTTCCCCGAACTGATCAATGGCACAGTCCGGCTTGAGTTTTCCTACCGTGAAAGTTGCTGGAAGGTCTTCCCAAAGTTCCCCAAAGGCTGGGAAGAGTGGGGACGTTGGGTCTGATTCCCTAAGCTGAGGGAGAGGCTCATCCTTCATGGCAGCCTGGATGGTTACCTCAGCTATCTTCGTTGTGAAGGGGAGTGGTGCCTCCTCCTCCGTAGCAAAGATCGTGAAAGGACTCTTATATGCCTGGAGCCTGGTATTGGTACAATCCCAGTCTTCCAGGCAACGTACCCATTCCCTCTGAGCTTGCTCGCGACTGTATAAGACAGTCTCCTTAGGGATCTTGTCTTCCCTGTTCAGAGCTGCCTCCGTTAACCTAGCATATCCCATGAAAGGTGGTTGCAGGCCGACGGGATGGAACTCGAAGTCCTCGATACGACGAGTTCCATAGTCCGGGATGGAGATCATTCACTCCTTGAAGGGAGCAAAGGCTGCTACCCTCCAAGGATTGCTCATAGTGAAGGCGGGAAGGGTGTTGTAGTCAGGCAACAAGGCAACTCCGGCGCTTGCTACAGGGAGAACAGCTGGAGGAGCTTGGCTCAGCCCTGCCAGCCGATTCTCCTGGTCCATCAGACGATCAGAAATATTCTGAATCGACTGACTGGACTGAGTCAACGAGGTGGAGATCTGGGCGATCATTTGATCGAATCTAGTATTCATCATTTAACCGACCATGTCCCCCACCTGTTGCATGACCCCTGCCGTGAAAGCGACAGGATCGAAGGGACCAACAGGACTGGCCTCGACAGGGGTCACCGGAGGAGCTCCAGTAGAAGAGGAAGTACTGGCTCGGCGGGAGCGCGGACCTTCTCTTTAGAGGACTTGCCTCTCGACCCTTTCGAATGCGAAGAAGAAGAAGAAGAAGAGGTCTTCGCTTTCCCTGCTCTGGGATGGTGAGCCGGAGACTTATGAGAAGAGGAAGAAGACGACGTCTTCTTAGACGACGTCCTCTCCAGGGTCTTCTGCTCTCTTTGCCCCTTCACCTTGGGGACTACTGAGGCAGTAGGCGTCTTAGCTGGAATCTCTGATTCCGTAAAGCCTTGGAAAGAAGCAGAGGAAGGGATAGGGGAAGAAGATCCAGAAGCGTCCAAGGGAAGCCCTTGGGCGCCCAACAAACCCACCTCAACCAACAACTCACCTCCACCTACCGTCATTGGCTCTACATTAAGGTCCAGCGTCGCGACGTCTGCCGAGATGTCTTGGGGCTCCCCCTTCCATCAGGTCCTGCTCCACCTGTTGTTGAATGGCGGCGATCGCCGGAGCTGCCGCGGCGGGGTTGGCATACCCAGTCGACTTACTGCCTGGGAAGATCCTAACAGCCATACTCTTATCTAGGATATATGGCTGCCCCTTCGGCGCGTTTTTGCCGAAGCCACCTACCCAGGCTTTCGGGGTAGCCGACGCGGCGTCCTTAACGGCGGCAGCCTGAAAAAGAGGGTCATTGTAGTCCTTACAACGAAGCCCCGAGGACGAATCATTAACATTTGAGAACTGTTAGAACTATATAGCAGTATTACACAAATTCATGTGATAGTATATATGTACCAGAAAAGAATATACCTACGCCGGTATATACTTACTCCGTCCGAAAACTGTTCCACCAGCTCGTAGCAGATGGAGCAGGCTTCGTGGTGCCACACAATCAGGTCCTTGTGGCGGACAGCACAGGGAGCGTGCAAGCGGCAGACCTCGTGCCCGCAGGGGTCCTGGAGGACGGCATTACACCCGGCCTCCTGACAGTTGGTAGCCTGTAAGTGAATAGATACATAAGTATCATCGTTATACACTATCAGGACATTTATGATGCTCCACTGCATACCTGAGTAGCATAAATTTTTGGGCATAATCCTCCCCTGTAATCCGTGTGGGAGAGTCCATGAGACCCGGTAAACTGGTTGAAATTTTCCCGGTGTATGCCGGAGAGGAGAATTTAGATGAACCAGATACCTTTCATACACCTATAGTTGAGTTTCAAGGAGGAGTACGACACGCCGGAGAACGAGAGAGGATTACCCAGAAATTAAAACTATAAAATAAATAATAGTTTGGAGCGTGGAGCTCCGTCGTAAAGCCCCTCTGTCAAGCACCGGGGCGCTCGGAGGGGACTACTGATACACAATGGGGAAAGCATGTAGGACCGACTGATCCCCCTTCCCCCTAAATAGCTGGTGGAGTCAGCTATATATAATTAGAGGTAAGAGGGGGGGAAGAGGAATCGTGCAAGAAGAACGCCGGAGAAGGACTGATGCGGGCAGGGGGGGTGGCCAACCCCCCCCAGAAGCTCTCAGAGAACATGGACGGTCCAGCAGTACTCCCTAAAGTCCATAACTCCCGTGCCCCCCTAAAAGGGAGGAGGAGGGGAGTGGTGCTCGGATGGTCGTTATAGCGACCATGAGCGAGCCAGGACTGACCCCCCCCCTCCACGTGGCTTGACGTGAGCGCAGGTGGATCATGAGGCAATAATGCAACAAAACATAGCCTAGGTCGAGCTGACCACGTGAGCGTGAGTGGACCACAAGGCGATAATGCAACAAAACTAGCCTAGGCCAAACTGATCGCCCTTAACATGCAACCCCTAAAATGATAAATACATCGTAATAAAGAGAAAGAAAGGGAAATCACGAGTGAGAGAGAAAGGGGACATCCAGGAGAAGTAGGCTAATTTCCCCGAAGGAAAACAAGCAAACCGCTCAGGAGCTGGCCTTAGCCGACACGTAAAACGGAGGGCAACGGCCAGGATGGCTGGACTAGAGAGAGACATAATAAATAGTAATCACTCACACGCCTAAACACCTAGACCAAGGGACATGCATGCATGAACGCTAATCTAAGGCACAGGCAACGGATTTCCGAATAGTACGATGTAAAGCAATAAAATGTGTGGGAACTTGTGTAGCACGTGATAAACCCACATGAAAAGGTAATAAATACACTGGATAGATACCACGGTATGGGGGACCGAAGTATCTAACCGAACATGAGGCGAGCCAGTAAGGCAGCCATGCGCCAGACCAGGTGACTATTATCAGACCTAAAAAATGGTAAAAATAGTTCCTGGCTGACAAAAAACTAGTGTAAAACCTTTCGGGGTACTTAACTTGGCTGCGGCGATAGCTAATTCCATGGTAAAAGTTATTAACCAAGAAAGCACACGAAAAGCACAGAGCAAAAGTAGCACGTGTGTACCCAAGTTAGCTAACGAAAAGGATGGCCACCAGAGGCGCTGCAGTCGGCGTGGTGGGGAGAATAGTAGTAGTGGTTGCTAACTCCGACTGTGTGTCAGCTCTCTCAGGAGGGGGATTTTGATGAAGGAGAATTCTAAATGACAAGAGGTTCGTGCTAGTGGTCTCACTCGCCCCAGCTCCATACCGACACCCTCTTTTTATTTAGGGTGAGCGAGTCAGTTATTCTGACATCCTCCTGAATTTATTTTTTCTCTGGTAATGTTAGTATCATTTACCTAGAAATAATGAACTTAAGGATTATTTTCACGAAGCAACACGAACTGAGCCCAGAAAAATAATTTATTTTTTGGCTTTTTTTTTATTTTTTCATTTTTTTTACTTTTTTATACTTTACATACTTTTTTTTTATACAAAATTTCAACTTTCTGTTTTTTAGTATCACTTGGTTCTTCCTTTTTGCTTACTCCTGCTAATACTAAAGGCCTCTGTAAAAAATAATTATCCAAAGAAGATTGCTTCTGCCTACTTTTCACAATGTTCCTGAATTGACTCAGGCAAGCCTCATCAAACTGCGCAAGCATATGACCTGTGTAAGCCTTTTCTGGGTGTCTTTTCTTTCTACAAATGATTGCGCTTTATGAAAAGCAGCTAGAACATCCTTAATTTCTGCAGTTGTCATAGGGTCGTCCTCCTTCTCCTCGCCGCTGCTAGAGAACTCCTCTTGAACGACGTTATGTTGCATGGCCTCCAACTCCTTCAGGTCATCCGTCGTAAGCTCCTCTCGGTGCTCCTCGAGAAGGTCGTTGATGTCGTCCTCGTCGATGACCAGCCCCATGGACCTGCTGAGTGCAACGTTCTCGTCAAGATCTGGTTGTAAAATAGTTTCAGGATCGTCAACTGCTTCTGAATCTGCAGCACCAGCTTCGCCCACGTCGAATCCTTCGAAGTCTTGGGCGGATACGGCATCAGGCCAGAGTTTCCTCCACGAGGAATTCAAGGTTCGCCTCGAAACCTCCTGCCAACCTTGGTCAATGAGTCGGATGCATATCACAATATCGAAATGCTCCTTCCAAAATTCACGTAAGGTGAGGTTTGTGGTATTGGTGATTTCGAAACATTTCTTGAAAAGATGTTTCGTATACAGCTTCTTAAAGTTCGATATCACTTGCTGGTCCATGGGCTGGAGGAGAGGGGTGGTGTTAGGCGGAAGATAGAGAACCTTGATGAAGGAATACTCTGCTAGGATATCTTCCTCGAGGCCAGGAGGGTGAGCAGGGGCATTGTCCAACACCAGCAGGCATTTCAGAGGGAGGCGCTTCTCTTCCAAGAATTTCTTCACTGTCGGGCCGAAACACAGATTTACCCACTCCGTGAACAAGAGCCTCGTTACCAAGGGTTTCGCATTAGCCCTCCACATCACTGGAAGCTTCTCCTTAAGCACTTTGTGGGGCCTTGAAGGCTCGAGGAGTCTCGGAATGATAGACTAGTAGGGGCTTCACCTTGCAATCCCCACTGGCGTTCGAACAAAGTGCGAGCGTAAACCTGTCTTTCATAGGCTTATGCCCGGGTAGCTTTATCTTCCTCCGTGATGTACGTTCGACGAGGCATTTTTTTCCAAAAAAGGCCAGTCTCATCACAGTTGAAGACTTGCTGAGAACTGTAGCCTTCCTTGGTCATCATCTCGTTGAACGTCTTTTTAAAGGCTTCGGCCGCTTTCGTGCCCGAGCTGGCAGCCTCCCCATGCCGCACTGCCGAATGGATGCCAGTCTGTTTACGGAATTTCTCGAACCACCCATGCAAAGTCTTGAACTCTGGGGTTGGCGTTGATGTCCCTTCTCCTCCGTCGTCTTCGGCCTGGGCAATCAAATCGCCGAAAATAGCGCTGGCCTTGTGGGAGATTGCCGTCTCTGTTATCATATCGCCAGCAATTTCTTTGTCTTTTATCCAGACAGGAAGAAGCCTTTCCATCTTGTCGTGCACGTGGGTCCTCTTGCTGGACAAAATAGTGACGCCCTTGGAAGGTGTAGCTGCTTTGATGGCATCCTTCTGCTTAACGATGGTGCCTATTGTCGACGGATTTCGGTCGTATTCCTTGGCGATCACACTCAATCGCACACCAGCTTCATACTTCTTGATAATAATCTCCATCTTCGTTTCCAAAGAGAGCATCCTCTTCTTTCCGTGAATTTCAACTTTCTTGAGACCCATACTGTACGTAATTTACGAATAAGTATGGAGTAAAGTTCTCACACAACACGATAAAGTACGTATACTACAATGAAATCACTAACGAATTTATGTTAATAAACGGAATTGTTAGAACGAAGGAATACTGCGTGCCTACGATAACGATGCTGCTATCGAGTGGCCGAGGCACGCCGCTACATAGTAGATGCATGATGGGAAGGATGCTGACGCTGACCAATAGGAGAGAAGGATCTCATGGCAGTGACTAGTATCAGGAACCAATGGGAGAGCAGGAGGATGGTGGCGAGTCTACTCAGTTGGCGGCACGCGAGCTTCAAAATTGTTATCGGTGGTCCGGGCGAATCTTGGACTTTACAGCAACAACCTTTTGTATCTTGAGCAATTTTTGTATGTAGAGCTGTAAAATTTTTCGTATTAGCTTTTGTATCTTGAGTTTTTTGTAAGTTGAGCCTTTCGTATCTCGGGGTACCACTGTAGTGCAATTTATGATAATTTTGAAAAAAACTGGAATTTTTGGATATTTCTCATAGAAAAATACCTCGAATACGCGAATTCCCCATGAATAATGGGTAGATATGTTCCGAAGAGAAATCTGTGAATATGCGAATCCACAAATTCTGAGAACACAAAAGAGGGGGGGTCCACTGCATTACTATTAATTTTCCAGTTTCAGCATCCATATTCCGTTGGGATGTCAGTTTCACACTGCCCACATCAGAGTTGTTATACCTTTTACAGCTGACTGAGGTAGTAATCCTGTCGTTAGGGATGGCATTGTTCATGATTTTAAGAAAAGCCTAACTATTTTCAAAATTTTTTTTCTTTATCTTTTCTTGATTATTTTCATATTCATTTCTTTTTTGCTACCTAGTTTGCTATTCTGTTGCTCTGTTATTTCATGTTTTGTCTTTCTCTTTAATATGTTTATTAACAATACAATTTTAGGCAAGAATGCTTTATGTACCCTTTCAACCTTCTAAATAATTTTTTTCTTTTGTTGATAGTTGGTGAGGAAGACGAGGTTTCTATAAAGGAGGCAGCTGAAATGGTAGTTGAGGCATACGACTTTAAAGGAGAAGTTATATTTGATACTTCAAGAGCTGATGGGCAGTTCAAGAAGACAGCTAGTAATGCTAAATTACGAAAGTATTTGCCCGATTTTCAGTTTACTGATATTCGTAAAGGCATTAAAGAATCTGTTGATTGGTTTGTAGCAAACTATGACACAGCAAGGAAATAAATTAAGGCATTTCTTGAGTGAGTGTTTTGGTTTCTGAAGTACTTGTGTTCTTTACTTTTTTCCAATAGCAGATATAAAAACTAAAGTATTGAGAGTGGTTGATGTATTGTCACTGATTTAAGACTAAGTGAAACAGGGGTAAATTGTTTTTTTATGAAAATACGTTTTTTTTTTTTTTTTTTTTTTTTTAGTTTTCATGTTATTACTTTAGAAGAGATGTTTCAGTGTATCTTACACCTTTAGCAATTTTATATATTGTTGAAAAGCCTAGGATACAGTGGATGAGGGTGTGGTCTCAAATATTTATTCTTTTTAATTATATACAAGATATACTTTTGTATTGCACTTCACTCGCTTGAAGTAGTCGACCCCTCAGTATTTTGTGTACAGTTTCTCATAATAATTGATTAGTGTATATGAAGGTCTGTATAGGAAAATAAATTTTATACCATATATTTGTATATAACATGTTAACAGTTATGTAAATGAAATCCTTGACAGTTACCAAGTCTAATGTCTACTAGCTTTTTGAAGGTATGGATTTAATGCAACAGTACCTGGGCGTAATTTGCAGATTTCACCTGCACTGTATTCATGCAGATGTATTTTTTTCACTTCCAAAATTCTTAACTTGCTGCTACTAGTGTTAAATATTTGTACCTCTTTCTATATCTAAACAAATTTGCTCAAGTCCAGAAAGCAGAATTCATCCTGGAATGAAAATTTGAAGTTTCTTGAGTAAAAACAACGTAGTTAAACCTTTTCATTATCCAGCATGCTATCTTGGGTTATGTGCAATTTGGAGGATTATGTATACTGTACTTGCATGGGAGATTTGAATCTGTACTTGTATGGGAGATTTTAATAAAGTTATTTTCCCTATGTAAAGGTTTTATTAATAAATTTTTCTCCTTGGAATACCAGATTCAGACTCCAAAACCCTTGCCATCATCAGGCACATCAAAGCCCTATTACCTTGGTCTGTAACTGGTTTAAAGTAGAGTAAATAAGGCTGTTTCTCCATAAACAATTCTGGTTTTCTTTTCCTGTCACAATAAATCTTTACGAACAACATCCCTGGTGACAAGATAATTAAACACATACTGAGTAGGGTGCTGTGTTGATGTTTTGAGCAAAATTCCTAATTAAGATATAAACTTGTTGTGTAAGATCTTAGAAGTGTAAAAATAAAAGTTGCTATGAAATATGCGTGAAAGAATATACCAAGGGAATATGTAAAGTGAAGCATCAATTAAATTTTACTGAAAATAATAACTATGCTTGTACTTGTGTAAGTCATAATTTCAAACTTTTCAACACACCTAATTTCTCAGAGTTCAAGTCTGCAATAGTATGTCTTATAATTTATGCCTCATATTAAAGGAAGTTCCCCAGAATTTATATTCAAAGTGCTGAGGAAAGATGCTCAAATAAGCTGCATCAACTTTGTAGATAGCATGACTATGAGGTAGTCTTTCAAGTCTTGCATATATGTAGTCACGTCGAAAATGAAGCTTGCTTTCAAACATTCAGAACATTTTTAGCTAATTGTCCTAAACAAGTTAAAAAAAATGTTTTATTCCTACATGATATACAAAACCCTTGGTCCTTTACATTAGGAATTACTATCAGCGAAAGCTTGAATATAGCCTTAAATTCCTGAACAAGGTGGTTAGGCAGTAACTACTGTCTGGTAGGCAGGTAGGCCCGCCTGCCCGGATGTGAACACTCCACTTTTCTTTCGCTATCTTCTGATGAAGATGTGTGTTTGTGAGCTCTTGCTGACTAGCCCTTGATATGACAAATTTTTAAGACAATTTGAATTTTTCATAGCTACAAACCTGAGGTCTTAACAATAGGATAATTTCTAGCGCCAGCTAGATCCGGTTTAAAAGCCGATGAAAGCAAGGAATCTTGTGATATCTGGCAACGCATGCGTAGATCGGATGAAGAGTGGTCAAGGACCACGCACCTGCAGTCGTCAGTATTTCCCAACTCAGGATGTCTTAACAAATAGAGGGGTGGCTAGAGGCAGGTCGTATAATGTTAAGACCTTAAGTTTGTAGCTATGAAAAATACAAATTGTCTTAGAAAATTTGTCATTTGTTCATACGCGAACAAAACTTCGGTCTTAACAATAGGATCGACCTCATACTTGGGGGGGAAGTACAAGACACCCCAAACTGGCCGGGGGCTTACCCACCAGTCCAGCTTCCAGAAGAAATGACTTCTAGAGAGGGACTGAAGCCTGTTGAGAAGCTAGATAAATTGATATCAAACCACTCAGAACCTGAGCGACGTACAATGATATATGGGAGAATCATTGACTGTCCAATAGCAAACAAATACACCAGGGTTTGTACTACTCCCAACTCCTCCTTGCCAAGGAGTGGAGCATATGCTACCGAATATAGGGTCTAATATTTGTATATTAAGTGACCACACTATCAGTATGACTACCTTACTCACCTGTATCAGACCAGTCCAGCGAATGACGTATCTATTCCTTAACCCGCCCAAAGGAAGAAGGAAAGGTACAAGAGAAAGAAGGAGACCAGCCAACTCACTCATTCTCTCATCCACACAATCATCTTAGGTAAGATACAAAAGTGCCCTGTTTAAGGCAACTATGAGTTACACAACCTGTCGGGCAGCCATGACAGGACCTAGGAAAAACGTGTCTGTAGATCTGTGGGCAACATCCTTAAGATAGAAGGAGGTGAACGTGGACTGGCGTAACCAAGTACTAGCGCTTGGCACTCTATGTACAGCCAAGTTCTTTTTGAAAGCCAAAGAGGGACCAATACCCCTAACGTCATGTGCTCTAACCTGCACAGACGTGGTGGTGGAATTCTTAGACACCTCTTTCTTCGCACGGCCTGTGCTAACAAAAAGTCTGCGGCAGCCTGGTCTAAGGTGCTGAGTCCTTTTAAGATAGCAATGCAGGGCTCGGACAGGGCGCAACAAAAGCTCTTGAGCATCACCACCCACACAGTCATTCAGTGATGGAATGGAAAACAATGTGAACCTGTCATCATGCACAGAGGGATTTTGGGTCTTGGCCACGAATTCCAAGACAAATTCAATGGACACCAACCCCCAACCCCTGGTGTGCTTCACATCATACCTTAGACCGTGGAGCTCTCCTACCATCTTGGAAGATGCCAAGGCCAGAAGGAAAACTGTCTTGAGCGTCAAGTTCCTTTTAGATGAGCGACGCAAGGGGTCATATGGACTCTTAGTGAAACTCTTGAGAACCAAGGAAAAATCTCCCTAGGAGAATTTGACTGCTCAAACCCCTTTACTAGCAAGGAAAGTTCCCAGGAAGAGGAGATGTCGATACCTTTAAGGCATAACACCAAACTCAGGCCGCCCTGTCGCCTCTAATGGCAGAAATGGACAAACTTTTCTTGTCTCTGAGGAAGGTTAAAAAGTCTGATACTCGCTGAATAGAAGTTGCGAGTGGAGAAAAACCCCGTTTATGACACCAATCACAGTAGATCGCCCATTTGCTTTAGTAAACTGCGGAGGTCGACTTTCTGAGACTGCTGGACATATGCCCTGCTGTTCTCTGAGTAAAGCCTCTCGCTTGGAGGAGATACTTGATAGCCTCCAACCGTGAAAAGACAGGGATTCTACTGACTGGTGGAACCTTTCCACATGCGGTTGACACTGATGTCGCCAAGGGGGAATTTCTCTGAGAACCTCTGAAAACGACAGCAGATCTGGAGACCATTCTGCCTGAGGCCACAGAGGGGCTACCAAATCATCCTGAGACCCTGTGAACTCATTAACCTGTTCAGAACTTGACGGATCAAACAAAATGGAGGGAAGGCATGCACCTCCAGGTTGTCCCAGGGATGTTGGAATGCATCCTCTGCTAACGCTAAAGGATCTGGGACCACAGAACAGAATACATATCTCCAGCTTCCTGTTGAAGCGAGTCACAAAAAGGTCCAGCATGGGTCTCCCCCAAATATGGAAAAGCTTGTCTGCTACCACTTGATGAAGAGACCACTCTGTGCCTAGGATCTGATCGTGACGACTGAGTTTGTCTGCAACCACATTCCGTTTGCCTGGGATATACCTGGCTGAGAGCTCTACCAAATTGTTGACTGCCCACTGGTGAACCTCGACGGTCAAGGCGTGAAGTTGACGTGAAACCAGGCCTCCCTGCTTGTTCACATAAGCTACCACCGTGGTGTTGTCCGACATGAGAACGATAGAATGACCTTCTACCTTCTCCCGAAATTCCTTCAGACCCAGGAAGGCCGCCTTCAACTCCAAGACATTGATATGTTGCCGTTTATCATTCAAACGCCAAACCCCTGAAGCGATGAGGCCGCCTAAATGAGCCCCCCAACCAGTGAAGGAGATGCCTGAGAATAGAAGGAAGTCCAGTGGAAGAGAACGCAGAGGGACACCGTTCGAAAGATTCTGATTGTCCAACCACCAACGAAGGTCTTCTCTCACTTCCAGAGACAGAGGAACCTTTAACAGGGGTGAGTCCCCCGCCGGAGGCCAGAATTCTCCTAGTCTCCATTGCGGAGACAGAAGATGAAGACACATGAGGGACCAGCTTCTCCAGGGAAGACAACACTCCCAGAAGAACCTGCCACTGATGAGCTGACTGATGTGGTTTGGACAGGAAGTAGCGCGCCACCACTTGCAACTTCTCCTATCTCTGATCCAACGGAAAAACTTTTTCCACTGTCGCATCAATGACCATGCCCAGGTAGAGAATCCTTTAACTGGGTACGAGGTTCGACTTTTCCTGGTTGACTATGATGCCCAGTTCCAGACAGAACCGAAGTAGACGTTCCCTGTCCTGCAGCAGCTTTTCCCTGGAAACTGCCAAGACCAACCAATCGTCGAGGTACCTCAGCAAACAGATACCTTGAGCATGGGCCCAACTTGACACGAGAGAGAAGGCCCTTGTGAACACTTGAGGGGCTGCTGTCAGCCCGAAGCATAGGACCTTGAACTCGAAGACCCTGTCCCCAAGAGAGAAGCGAAGGAACTTGGAAGTATGCGTCCCCTAAGTCTATTGACAGCATGAAGTTGTCTTCCCTCACGGCTGCCAACACCGAATGCGGGGTCTCCATCTAGAACTGTCTCCCTGATGAAGTGATTCAAGGTGGATAAGTCGATCACAGGTCTCCATCCTCCCGACGCCTTGGGCACCAAGAAGGTGACTGTAAAACCCCGGAGACGGAAGCACCACTTCCTCTATTATATCCCTGTCTAGCATCTTCTGCACTTCCTCCTGAAGAGCCAAGAACTTCAGAGAATCTGGAGGATATGCATTCCTGAGCTGTGGCTTTTCCGACAGAGGAGGAGAGAAGTCGAATGGCAGTAGGTACCCCACCTATGGTGCAGGAGAGGGAGAGGCGCCTAAACCTACCAATGGCCCCCTTTACCTCTGGCCCTTGGGCCCCTTCTTGGCTTAAAGGAACGAGAGGGAAAGGGACGTTGGTCCTCTTACCTAGGCTGAGCCAAACGGGAAGGCCCAGCCGAAACTGAACACCTCGATGGCCTACCAGGCAACGATCTTTCTTGACTGTGCTGCTGGACAGGGGGAGGAGGAGGAGCCGGACGTCTCTGAGTAAGAGACTCTGACTTAGACACGTTCTGGTGCACCAGTCTGTCTTTGGTGTCAGCCTGGCGCAGGTCTATCGCATTTTCGAGCTTGGTCTGAGGACACAAAAATTGGGACTCCAACAGATCTCCGTTCCTCATAAATTAACACTGAGGTGAGCCATATATGAAAATGCATTGCTTCTGGATTGCAACAGACTGGCAAGCTAGGATGCACTCACCAACCCTTCTGGGGACCTCTCAGAAGCTATCTTGGCAATGACCACAGACCAGAAGTCCAGCCAAGAAACCGTCTGCAACATGGATGCTGCCATAGATTCCAACACTGAGGTATCTTGTGGAGACAAGAACGGAGCCACCGACCTCACCTGCTCTAAAGTCAATCCCAGCTTCAGGCGAATGTCTGGATTAAGATGGCGCAACATAAAAAATGCGGAGTTTGTAGCATAGTACTTCTTATGTCTCGTGAGAGGTGGGGGTAGTAGCTTGGCAGAGCCCCTAGAGTGGAGCAAACCGTCCCGGTCTGAAACGGAGGCGTTAACCTTATGCACGACCGACTGGACGTGCCCCGACAAGGGAAGCTGAAGAGATGATTTGGAATCCTGCATAGCTCCTACCAAGGCTTCCAAGCAAGAAGGAGTGTAAGATGACGGAGCCTGAGTCCTACTTTCCAAATTGTTGAACTCAAGAATGAGATTGACAACTTTCGAAAAGGAAGACAAAAACTCTTGCGTGTCTCCCTCCTCCTGCTCCGGCAATGAAGACCGATGACGAGAAGAATGTGTAGGCTCCTCTAAGGCACCTTCCTCATTAAAATTAACGGAAGGATCAGCAGCCAAACAGCCCAAAACACCAACTAACCTGTCTGGGCTGGGTCCACATGCAGGCTCCTGAGACTAACCCACTGCAGCGCTAGGAACATCACTAACGCACTCCTCCAACAGATGACTTATTAACATGTCAGTGAATGGTCACGGGCGTAGCAGACGTACAAACGTGAGTTGGAGAGGAATCCCGAACACTCGAGATCGAAGGAGAATCCCCCAGAGTCGAACTCTTGGAAGCACCAGGGAGAGGGGCAGGCAAACACTCCTGCTGCACCAACTCCGTGCTCACCACCTTCGACCTCTTGACAGGCGCCTTGAGATTCTTACGGCGACGAATAGACCTTGGAGAAGAAGGAGCGTTTACATCATGTGCACGGGCAGGGGAGGTTGCAACACATTCGCAATGTGCACGGACGGGGGAGGTTGCAACATGCTCGCAATTCAATGCAGAGGATGAAGCAGCCACTACAGATTGCACAAAGGAAGATACACTAACACTCTCCAAAACACCAACACTCTCAAGAACATGTCCGCATTGTTCCTCCCTCGTAGGTGAAGAAAGAGCCAAGTCCTTAGCCTTCCAATGCTTCATACACCGACATGGCATAGAGGGGAAAGAGGGAGAGGAAGACAGCACTGGTTTCTTACGCAATCTCTTCTCAGGAGGCGGTGACGATGGAACACATTTCCTTCCAGTCCTCCCAGTGGAAGGCAGCCAACTTATCATCCAAAATAGAGTCCAACCTCTTACGCACCACCTGGCATATAACCTCAGGTTGATCTGCAAGAGAAGGCTCTGATGACATGGAAGGGAGATGCAGTGAACTGGGCGGCAGAGATGACATCACAGCTGAGAGAGGCAGTGCAGAGGAGATGACTGGGAGTGACTTCGTCATTGATGGAAGTGACGTCACAAGTGGTGATGACGTTACAGCTTCCCCTCAGTCTGAAGGGGAAGCAGATGCCAATGGTGAAGGAATACACAATGACTGATCCCGTGACGTCATCAACGGGGCTGACGCCAGGCTTCCCTCCGACTCAAAGAAGCGGCAGCAGTCACTGGCAGAGCAATACAAGATGGCTGACCTCGGCTACCCACGAAAATGAGGCTGGGGGGAGGGGGGAGGGCCTGGCCAGCCTGAGGATGGGGATAGCAAGCCTCCATAAAGTGTGCAAGCAACCCCTCCAAGGACGGGGGACCCCCTAGCCCAGGCATCTTCCAAATCGCCGCCATCTTGGACGCCTCCAACTCTGGAATAAATGAGAATGATGAAAAAGCCTCCCCCTTCCTGGGAATCAAATTAACTCCCGAAGAAGAAGGGGCGACATTACAAAAATCAGCCTCGGGGTCTCCCAGTACTTCTATGGGGGGGGGGGGGGGGGTGAATACTGCAGGAGACGAAGCATTGGGAAGAGGTGAAAACCTTCCCATGAAGGAAGAGTCGAAACCCTCCGATACTCTCTCTTGCTATAAAACAACTTCCACTGCTCTTTAGGCCATGCCCAGCATTCCGTGCAAGGATTCGTTATAGTACAAAAATTAGAACAGCACTTGCTACACGTGATGTGGGGATAGGTCGCCACTGAAGCCAAAAAACGAGAACACGGAAAACCCGGAATTCCAGAGCACACACGTTGACGAGGCCAAGAAGGAGCAGAAGAAGCCATAATATCAGCCAAACACACACTCACAAACGAAACGGGCAATGAACTGGGTAAAGGCCGAGAGAGATCAACCAATACTCTCGCCCAGGCGCTTAAAGAAAAGACTGACGCAGTTGTGTAGGTGTGTGGTCCTTGGCCACTCTTCACCTGATCTACGCATGCGTGGCCAGATATCACAGGATTCCTTGCTTTCATCCAGCTAGGGGCTAGAAATTATCCTATTGTTAAGACCGAATGTTTGTTCACGTATGAACAACACGATTTTCCCAGTGGATCTTTATTTTGTTGTTTTAAATGAGTGTATGTGTTGTGTTTGATGTTAACAATTAATTGACATGACAATTTGTCGAAAATTGCATTTTTCCTAACTATACAAACCTGAGGTCCTTTAACAATAGGAAGTAAGTAGCGGCAGCTGGAACGGTCGTAAGCTTCGAACAAGGGAGTTCGGTAGTTAACTGCTTGTCCGACAGTGCGCGCGCCGCTCGCCTGTGAGGTGAAGAATCACTTTTGCTTTAGGCCCATGCAAAAAAACGCAGAGTGAGGAGTGGCATGAGGTGGGACTATATGTAAAGGACCTCAGGTTTGTATAGTTAGGAAAAATGCAATTTTTGACAAATTGTCATTTGTTCCGATACGTAATACAAACCCTTGGTCCTTTAACAATAGGAAAACTCACTTCTTGGTGGGAGGAATCTGAGTCTTTTGTGAACAGACTGGTGTTCGCCCAACCCTGGAATGCCTCCCTGGTTGTAAGAGCGAGGGAGGGATCCAAGCCTCTGTCCGATTGATCGGGGTGTGCACTGCAGGATCAATGGTCAGACCTCTGGACCGAGTACTAAGAGAGGCAAGCGTATCTCTTCGTACCAGCAAGCAAGAACTTGTTCCTGTTTGCAAGAGGCAACATAAAGTTATGGGTTTGTCTCTAGTTGGCATCCACTTCCCCCCCTTGTTGGAGGAAGTGGTGGATATTCACTCCTATCCTTTCAGGGATAGGATGGAGCTCGGTCGGGTAGCTTACCTGCATCTTTTCCTTTTCCAGCGGAGTGACAACAGTGTCCCTCTGCCCACAGGTAGAGGGAGAGAAAGATGGAGAAGAGAAGCCAGTCACACTCTCATTCACTCATTCATTCTTACAGTCACACCAGGAATAGACGCCGTTCTGCCTGCTCGGGTGCTGGGTAAGCTACACAACGTTTTGAGCAGCCACCACAGGTCCCAAGGAAAAAAGTATCCAAGGACTTGTGGGCAATGCAATATCCCGAAGGTAGAAGGAGGTGAAGGTAGTCTGGTTGGCACAGACCCCTGCCTTCAGGACCTGCGCCACGGAGAAGTTCTTGCAGAACGCAAGCGAAGGACCAATACCTCTGACTTCGTGGGCTCTTGGACGAAGGGGATGGATGTCGTCACTACCATCAGTTTTATACGCCCTCCTGATCACCTCACGCAGCCAGAATGAAAGTGTGTTCTTGGATACTTCTTTCTTGGTCACCCCAGTGCTAACGAAGAGGCATCGACACTCAGGCCTGAGGTGTCGAGTTCTCTTCAGATAGCGCCGTAGCGCCCTCACAGGACAAAGCAGCATCTCATCCGCATCATTATCGGTGAAATTCTTCAGGGAGGGGATCATGAAGGACTCGAACCTGTCGTCAGGGACCGAAGGATTCTGAGTCTTCACTACGAAGTTCGTGACGAAATCGAGCGTCACGGATCCCCATCCCCTGGAATGCTTAACGTTGAAGGAAAGACCATGAAGTTTGCCAGGGCCAGCAAGAAGAGGGTCTTGAGGGTCAGATCCCTGTCTGACGACTCTCGGAGTGGCTCGAATGGTCTTCGAGTCAGACTCCTAAGGACGAGAGTCACGTCCCACTCAGGGGGCCTGAGTTCCCTGGGTGGACAAGACCTTTCAAAGCTCCTCATAAGCAAGGAGATCTCGAACGAGTTTGAGATATCCAGTCCCCTCAGCTTTAGGACCAGGGCCAGGGCGGCTCTGTATCCTTTGACTGTGGGGACAGAGAGGAGCTTCTCTCGGCGAAGAAAAACGAGGAAACCCGCTACCTATTGAAGAGTGGTTCTGAGAGGAGATAGACCCTGTCTACGACACCAACCACAGAAGACGGCCCACTTTCCTTGGTACACAGCTGCAGAGGACTGTCGGACGTGTCCAGCCATCTCTGTTGCTGCGCTGCGAGAAAAGCCTCTCGTTCACAAGAGATGGTGGATAACAGCCAGCCATGAAGTTGTAGGGACTGGACTGTCTGGTGGTACCGTTCTACATGTGGCTGGGCTAGAAGGTTGTGCCAATGGGGAATCTCTCTCGGTGCTTCCGCAAGCAGAGCCAGCAGGTCCGGATACCAAACTCAGGCCGTTTGGGAGCCACTAGGATCATCCTGAGATTCGGGGTGGCCAACACTTGGCTGATCACCTTGCGAATCAGACAGAAGGGGGGAAAGGCGTATGCGAAGAGGTTGTCCCAAGGGTGTTGAAGAGCGTCCTCTGCAGCTGCCCATGGGTCCGGCATGGCTGAAAAGAAAACTTGGAGTTTCCTGTTGTACCGGGTGGCGAACGGATCCACGACTGGACGCCCCCACAGGTTGAAGAGCCTTTCCGCCACGTCTGGATGTAGAGACCATTCAGTTCCTATCACCTGATCCCGACGGCTGAGCTTGTCTGCTACTACATTCCTCTTGCCTGGAATGTAGCGTGCTGACAGCTCTATTGATTGAGCCGTGGCCCACTCGTGCACCTGCACAGTCAACTGGTGCAACGGGAGAGACACTAGGCCCCCGTGTTTGTTGACGTATGCCACTACTGTGGTGTTGTCGCACATCAACACCACTGAGTGTCCCACCAAGCGGTCCTGAAATTCTTGGAGAGCGTAGAACGCCGCCTTGAGTTCCAGGACATTGATGTGAAGGTGCTTGTCGTGATGGTCCCACACACCTGCAGTCAGCAACTCCTCCAGGTGTGCGCCCCATCCCTCAGTGGATGCGTCTGAGAGCAGCAACATCTCCGGGGAGGAGTGCGAAGAGGCACTCCTCTTAAGAGGTTCCTGTCGTCCAGCCACCAGGCTAGGTCCTGCCTTACCTCCTCTGTGAGGGACACGGGGAAGCACGGTGGATCCCTTGTCAGTGACCAACTCTCCTTTAGTCTCCACTGGAGAGACCGCAGGTGAAGACGTCCGTGAGGAACTAACTTCTCGAGTGACAACAGGTGGCCGATCACGACTTGCCATTGCTGAGCTGACTGTTCCTGTTGAGACAGAAACAGGTCGGCTGCCTCCCTGAATTTGCTGATCCGCAAGTCCGCGGGGAAGACTTGCCTTGCTACCGTGTCGATCAGCATACCCAGGTACTTCATCCTTTGCTTGGGTTCGAGATCGGACTTCTTGAAGTTTACCACGATCCCCAGATCGCGGCAGAACTTCAGGAGTCGATCCCTGTCCTGTAGCAACTGCGAGCGGGAGCTCACCAGGACTAGCCAATCGCTGAGATACCTCAGAAGACGTATTCCGTGCGAATGGGCCCAAGCAAACTCCAAAGTGAACACTCGCGTGAACACCTGTGGGGCGGTTGAGAGACTGAAGCAAAGTGCCCTGAATTGGTACACCGTCCCGTCGAGGATGAAGCGGAGGTACTTTCTGGAGGATTGATGGATGGGTATTTGAAAATATGCGTCCTTCAGATCCACTGAAAGCATGAAATCGTTCTCCCTGATGGAGTCGAGCACGGAATGTGCCATCTCCATCGTGAACCGAGTCTGGCGAACAAATCAGTTCAGGGGAGAGAGACCTATCACCGGGCGCCAGCCCCCGAGGCCTTTTCCACCAGGAAAAGGCGGCTGTAGAAGCCCGGTGACCAATCCCTAACGATCTCTACAGCTCGTTTGTTCAACATGGTCTTTGTCTCCTGTTGAAGAGCGATGTCCTTTGATGAACCCTGGACGTAGGTCTGAAGATGGACCAGGTTGGAAGTGAGGGGTGGCCGAGATTTGAAGGGTAGCGCTGCCATGTTGCCCAATGGCTCGCCAGGCACCCCCCCACTTCCGGCAGCAGGTGAGGGGGAACGCTGTCCCTAGCATTTCCCGCCTCTCTTCAACTTCTTCCCTGCTCCCCCTCGAGAGAAGGGAGGGCTGGAAGGAGGGCTGATGACGACCCCCCCTGGCAGAAGTTGAAGGAAGAGTCTTACCTCGGGGCTTAGACGGGGCAACTGTCTTTGCAGCTGAGGAAGCACTAGCCAAACTCTTTGGTTTAGCCGCAGTAGCTTGAGGCTGCCCAGAAGCCTTCGAGACTGCCTGGTGAACTAGGCAGTCACTGTCATCAGTGCGCCGCCTCTTCACCGCAGCGTCCACCATCTCTCCAGGAAAGAGAGAGGAGGAACTCCGAATAGGTCCATTTCGAAGTCTGAGTGCCGCTTCACGCCCAGCCCCCCTGGTTACTCGTGTAAGGACGGCGTCCCTAAGATGAAGTACCAGGTTGGCCCACAGGTTTGCCATCTGATGGGCGAGGTAGGAGATGCTCTACCTCCAGACTGGCAGAGTCTCCTGAAAACCGGGTCTTCTTCGAGAGCAGAAGTCCCGGAGTTGGCCGCGACTTTGGATACTGTGAGGGACCATAGATCCAACCAAGAGACTGCCTGGAAAGCCACCATAGCGGTTGATTCCAGGGCAAGTGCCTCCTGCTGGTTCTCTGACAGGAGCTGCTGCAGGGACACACCTGGAGTTAGCCTTGCTAGCTCTGGGTTAACCTGTTTGGGCTGCATCGGATCTTCACAAGGCACGTAGAATCGCCGCTGACGCTGTAGAGAAGGAGGAAGTAGCTTTGATGACCTGCCTGACTTCAGTGAATCCTCCCGTCCGGAAACGAGAGACTCCACCTGGTCAAGCACAGAGTCAGCCAGCTCTGATCGCGGCAGACCCACCGTCGGTTTGGGTTCCCTCTTCGGGCCCCAAAACGACTCGAGCCGGAAAGAGGGCTAGGATGGTGGGAGCGGCGATCCTTCCCCAAGGTCGTTGTGCTGATGAATCAGCGCAATGACCTCAGCAAAGTTCCTCTGAATCTCAGGAGTGACTGCATCTTGAGGAGTAGGACCGTCCAGTCCCTCCAACTAGAGCAGCTCCCGAGATCCTCCTCCTTCAGAAGGAGGAACAGCATCAGACCCCTCTCGGTCTCCTCCTGTCACTTGCGCGTACTTCCTGGTTGATCCTAAGACCTTGCCTGGAGCGTACGGTGTCGTGACGGGATCGCGAGGGGCGTGCCCCTCACGATCACTCCTAGGTACCTCGCTCTTCCCAGCGTATCCCGAGGAAGTTGAAGGTACAGGAGAGGAAGACCTGACACTCCCCCCTCGCTCACTGGCAGAACCAGTGTGCTTGGAGGGCTGCAAACGATCGCCAACCCGCGGTGGTGATCGGTCTGCAGGCCTGGTCGCACTGCTCACCTGTGGCGAGCGGCTAGACTGAGCACAGCGGCCCCGGTCCCGTGCGTCAGATGAGCTGCTGCTGGTCCCCCTAACCACCCGGTCCCTGTGGGAGCGGCGTTCAGGGGACCTGCAGAGATCACTGTCGCGGTGAGACCGGTGGTACCGGCCGAGGCTGGCGCCAACAATCGGGGGGACCTCTTCCTAGCCTCAGCCCATGGCCGGTCAGAGATCGTCACGTCAACCCGGGTTGCCAGCTGGTCGCTGCGAGAGCAGCCGGTGGCCTGGCAAGAGTCACCTGAGCGGCTCTCACCAGCCTTCTGCTCCGTGCCGTGGTCCTGGCGCCGAGCGAACTCGGGCGTCAGAACTTTGGCTGCACGTTCTCCCGCGGGAGACCGTACACTCAGAACCTCTCGCGAACGAGAGGCCGAGCCGGAACCTGGTTGAGCGGCAGCGCCGCTAACACCAGGCGAGAAAGTACCGGTGTTAGCCGGTACCCCTCTGGTCCCCGTATTCTTCTTCCTTGCGGAAGGGGAGACGGGCCCTGTTCCCGAAGGAGCAGGAGGACCAGCAGAAGGACCCCCCCGTCCCACAGGAGTGGGACGGGCCCTTAGAAGTTCCCGAGGGATCCTTCTTAGGTGGGGAGGAGGCAGCCTTCTTCTTCTTCAGCTTGGGAGCCTTAGAAGTCGAAGGGGGAGAGGCGGCAGCAGACGACGAAGACGACGACGACACCTTCCTTCTTCTTCTTCTTCTTCATCAGCTCACGCAGGACAGACGTCAGATCCTCCATCCAGGACGGAGCCGGGGCAATTGCCGAAGCAACACGGCCTGTCCGGAAGGACCTGAGTCTGGGGCAATAACACTGTGGACAGGAATGACGTGGGCAGGAGCGGGAACAGCAGGAGCGTCAAGAGCGGCAGAGCCAGCAGCAGGAACAGCGGTAGCGGCAGGTACGGCAGGCAAGTCAGGTAACCCAGGAGGCTTAGCTTCAGCCACCGACATCCTGGGTACTGGTGGCAGGTCCAGGGTTGAACTCTTAGGGCAGCGGAAGTCTGGGGTAGGTAGCACGAAGAACCCAGGCGGAGGCGGCACGCCCCTCCTCGGTACGGCAGCTGTACAAGGGCCGATCCCTGCCGTACCGAGGAGGGGTGTGCAGCCTCCACCTGGGTTCTTTTTGCTGCCGACCCCAGACTTCCCCTGCCCGAAAAGCTCCCCTGGACCTGCCACTGGTACCCAGGATGTCGATGGCTGAAGCTAAGCCTCCTGGGTTACCTGACTTGCCTGCCGTACCTGCCGTACCTGCCGCTACCGCTGTTCCTGCTGCTGGCCCAGCCGCTCTCGCCGCTCCTGCTGTTCCCGCTCCTGCCCATGTCGTTCTTGTCGATGGTGCTGCTGCCCCAGACTCAGGTCCTTCTGGACAGGTGCAGCCGGGCCGTGTTGCTTCGTTAATTGCCCCGGCTCCGTCCTGGATGGAGGATCTTCTTCGTCGTCTGCTGTCGCCTCTTCCCCTTCGACTTCTAGGCTACCAAGCCGAAGAAGAAAAAGGCTGCCTCCTCCCCCCCTAAGAAGGCTCCTTCGGGAACTTCTGAGGGCCCGTCCCACTCTGGTGGGATGGGGTGTCCTTCTGCTGGTTCTCCTGCTCCTTCGGGAACAGGGCCCGTTTCCCCCTCCGCAAGGAAGAAGAAGACGGGGACCAGAGGGGTACCGGCTACCACCGGTACTTCCTCGCCTGGTGTTAGCGCGCTGCTGCTACGCCAGGTTCTGGCTCGGTCTCTCATTCGCGAGAGATTCCGAGTGTACGGTCTCCTGCGGGAAACCGTGCAGCCAAAGTTTTGGTGCCAGAATTCGCTCAGCACCAAGACCGCGGCATGGAGCAGAAGGCTGGTGAGAGTTGCTCAGGTGACTCTCGCCAGGCCAGCGGCCGCTCTTGCAGCAACCAGCTGGTAACCCGAGTTTCCCCCCTAAGAAGGCTCCTTCGGGAACTTCTAAGGGCCCGTCCCACGGGAGGGTGTTCTTCTGCCGGTCCTCCTGCTCTTTCGGGAACATGGCCCGTCTCTCCTTCCACAAGGAAGAAGACGACGGGGACCAGAGAGGTACCAGATAACACCGGTACTTTCTCGCCTGGGGTTAGCGACGCTGCCACTACGCCAGGTTCCGGCTTGGTCTCTTGCTCGCGAGAGGTTCCGAGTGTACGATCTCCCGCGGGAGACCGTATAGCCAAAGTTTTGGCACCAGAGTTCGCTCGGTGCCAAGACCGCGGCACGGAGCAGAAGCTGGTGAGAGCCGCTCAGGTGACTCTCGCCAGGCCAGTGGCGCCACCGCTCTTGCAGCAACCAGCTGGTAACCCGGGTAGACGTGACTGTCCCTTACCAGCCACTGGCTGAGGCTAGGAAGAGGTCCCCACCTCCCGATCGTTGGCGCCAGCCTCGGCTGGTACCAGCGGTATGACGCGCCGCGAGGACACGCACCGGTCTCATCGCAACATTGGTCTCTGCAGGTCTCCTGATCGCCGCTCCCACAGGGACCGGGCGGATAGGGGGACCAGCGGCAGCTCCTCTGCACACGAGATCGGGGTCGCTATTCTCGGTCCAGCCGTTTTTCCCAGGGAAACGGCTCGACTAGGCCTGCAAGTTGGCGATCGCATGCAGCCCTCCAGGCCCGCTGGTTCTGCCAGTGAGCGAAAGAGGAGCGTCATGTCTTCCTCTCCCGTGCCTGCAACTTCCTTGGTTTGCACCGGGAAGAGCGAGGCACAGCGGGGTGATCGTGAGGGGCATGCCCCGCACGATCCCGTCACGACGCCGTAAGTACCAGGTACGATCTTCGGACCAACCAGGACGTACACGCAAGTGGCAGGAGGAATCTGAGAGGGGTCTATCGCAGTTCCCCCTCCTTAAGGGGGAGGTTCTCGGAATATGCTCTTGTTCGAGGGGCTTGACGCTCCTACTCTGCAAGATGCTTTGACTTCCGAGATCCAGAGGAACTGTACTGAGGTTATTGCGCTGATTTGTCAGCACAACGACCTCGGGGAAACATCGCCGCTCCCACCAGCAGAGCCTGCGTCACGGCTCAAGTCGTTCTGGAGCCCGAAGAAGGGAACCCAGACTGACGGTGGGCTTGCCGCGATCAGAGCTTCTCAACTCGGTTCTGGACCAGGTAGAGCCTCTCGTCTCCGGACAAGATGGCTCGCTCAGGTCTAGCCGGTCGAACAAGCTAATTCCACCTCCTCTACTGCAACAGCGGCGTTTCTACAGAGTATTGCAGCGCTCCCCCCACCCCCTCAGTCCTCCTGAGAGGTTTCGACCTCGACGAGGACTGTCAGGTGTCGATCAGCCCCACCCAGACAACGTTGACAGTGGCGGCATATCCTTACCTACAGTGCGAGTTCGTAACCCTCCTGGGGGGGGGGGGGGGGGGGGGACGTTTTCTGACGATACGTTTTTCCAGATTCTGAGAGGACATCGCCGCAAGGTGATGGCTTCTCCTTCTCTTCTCCAGCTGCTAGTTCCGCTGGGAAGGCGAGCGAGTATCCAATTCCTTACCCATTCCCTCTCTCCTTACGGCTACGAGGGAAAGTGGAGGGACCCTACAGAGACTTTTCTGTAGGATCCCACGCTGGGGACTGCGCTACCAGGGGGACCTTCGGGTCCTACCTGACGTAAGCCCCGGTCGTTGAGGACGGATCCTTCCCCATCCCCGATTTCTATAGGAATCGAGAGGACCACCAACTGATAATCGTTTAACGAATTCAGTGGGGGCTGAGTACTTAGAATTCTGCAGAATTTCTAGCACTCAGTGTTCGAAGTTTTTATGATCTCCAAACACGTAGGCGAAACCACGGTCCAAAGTGAGCGAGACGAGAATTCCCGATAATTGTTACCACGATAATCGGGAACCTCGCCGAATGCTCGAATTCCTGGAATTTCTAGCGTTTGGAAGAAGACTGCTGCTGAAGGAAGATATCTCACAGTATCAATCCTGGAATAGAGAAGAACGGACGGGAACATCCAGTTTGGCTTGAACTATCGTCTTCGGTATTCTGTTCACCATTGAAGCTTTCCTTCGGGGAAGACTTCTCCTTCACTCTCTTGATTAGAGATCGAAGGCGGTCGATCTCCAATCCTTATTCTCATTTCTCGAAGAGAAAAGAATTTAGGATGGAGGTCGTTGTACAGAATCCTACAAATATACTACGTATATTACCCTCACGACATGATTCTGTTAAGCAGTTGATTTGTCCGGGGTGTAGGCACATACAGTAGTTAACTCTACGGATTGTGACCAAGACGATTAATTAATTAAACTGTAACTCGGGGTTGCTTGCAACCTCCCAGGAGTTACCAGTTTTGCTTTTAGTTAATTATGGTATTGTCACGACAACACCAACTCAGCTTTTGTATTTACCGAAATCCGTTTCGTTTAAATATAATTGCTTGAGCATATCTTTTCTTTATGCTCAATGGTTCTAGCCGAACGCATTCCTTCGTGGAATGGATTACCTGGCAACTCAGGATGACGAGTCAGCAAGAGCTATTGCATATTGAACTGCCCGAGGCAATTCAGTACCTGCTGGCTCTCCAAGATGCATGGTCGGTTATGTCTCTCTCCCCTGCATTGATTGACTATCAAACCGTATCTCTGCCCAACAATCACGGACTTAGGTCTCTGATTAACGGGGATTCTCGCATACATAAATGACCATCTACTGCCGTGACACGCGATTTCATCGCCTTCGACATTGCGAGAATTTTCAACAAAGATATCTCTTGGACTCTTTCATCTTTCTGTTTACCGCACGGTAACAGAAGTCTGTACTAGTCTCCCGCTGCATTGCACTGCGATAATGCGAATGATTTTTCCAGATATCTGAGTTTGTCTTCAAAATATCTCGTATTCGTAGGTGTGCAATTGTTCATTGTTCACCCCGAATTAACAGATGTATCAGAAGACATCGCCTACTCCCCGACCTGCCAGCTCTACTTCCAAATGTTCAGCCCATGAGAAGCAGTTCTTCAGGCGGTACTCCCCTGTGTTTTCATTACTGAAGAACGCCCCGCATTCATTGCAACTAGGACTCCTCACCGGACAGCAATGAAATAGCGGTTAGCGTTTTCAGTCATTTGTAAGCACAGGTTCAGAATCTTGAGAATCCTTCTCTCGATTCGGCTGTGAAGATGTAGGTTGCATTCAATGTCTACCTTCGTCTTCAACGGCACATAGTGTTGTTTCTCCTTAGCGGAGATTCAACTACGATGAGAATGTCTTGCCTTCAGGGACCTCGGTCTCTAGAAGGCAATTGACTTTCGCCTGTTGGGCACATGCCTTAAGAGAATCATCACCTCGCCGTCCGGCATCGGTGACAAACAAATACACTATTTGTTTGGTCTCTCGGCATAACCCTTTAAAGGGCGAAGGTCACGTGACTTGCTCGGATGCTTGGACTACTTGCCTCACTACCGAACCAGTCAGTTGGCATCTGTCAGAACGCCCGAGACACCCACCATGGAGTGTCGGTGTCCTATCCACTACCGAGAAGAAGAACTTCGCTGCATGGGGATAGGAGAATGCGAGACACTTCGATGCAGACGCATAGACCAGTATGGGTACTGGACATCACCGAAGTCGAGAAGAGGGATAGGTCATGCGACCATTCCCTTCTTTTCCTCTGAGGGAACTGCATGACTTTTCCTGCGAAGTCAAGCATCCAGGGGATGGGGATCCGTGACGCTCGATTTCGTACCAAACTTCGTAGCGAAGACTCAGAACCCTTCGGTCCCTGACGATCGGTTCGAGTCCTTCACAATCTCCTCCCTAATGGACTTAACCGCCTTCGATGCGAAGGAGATGCTGCTTTGTCCTGTGAAGGCGCGATGGCGCTATCTGAAGAAACTCGACATCCCAGGCTGAGTGTTGAAGCCTCTTCGTCAGCACCAGGATGACCTAGAGGTAGTACACTCCCTCGAGTTCCGCAAGAACCTCTCCATGGCGCAGGTACTGAAGGCAGGGGTCTGGTACAACCAGACCACTTGCACCTTCTTCTACCTTCGGGATATTGCCCACAGGTCCTTGGATCGTTTTCCTTGGGACCCGTGGTGGCTGCTCAACACGTTGTGTAGCTAACCCAGACCCTCGCAGGCTGAACAGCATCGAGTCCTGGTGTGACTGTAAGAATGGATGAGTGAATGAGAGAGTGACTGGCTCCTCTTCCCATCTTTTTCTCCCCCTCTATCTGTGGGTAGAGGGATACGGTTGTCACCTTGCTGGATAAGGACGAGATGCAGGTGAGCTACTCGACAGAGCCCCATCCTATCCCTTTCACCAGGGATGGGAGTGAATATCCACCACTTCCTCCTACAAGGGGGTTAAGTGGATGCCAAAAAGAGACAAACCCATAACTTTATGTTGCCTCTTGCAAACAGGAACTTGTTCTTGCTTGCTGGTACGAAGAGATACGCTTGCCTCTCTCTTAGTACTTGGTCCAGAGGTCTGACCTTTGATCCTGTGGTGCACACCATGATCAATTGGACAGAGGCTTGGATCCCTCCCTCGCTCTTACGACCAGGGAGGCAGTCCAAGGTTGGGCGAACACCAGTCTGTTCACAAAAGACTCAGATTCCTCCTACCAAGAAGTGAGTCTTCCTATTGTAAAAGGACCGAAAGGTTTGTATCCCGTGTCGGAACAAATGACAATTTGTCCAAAATTGCATTTTTCCTAACTATACAAACCTGAGGTCCTTTTACACACAGCCCCACCTCATGCTACCCCTCACTCTGCAGTTTTTGCTTGGGCCTAAAGCAAAAGTGATTCTTCACCTCCCAGTCGCGCGGCGCGCGCACAGTCGGACAAGCAGTTAACTACCGAACCCCTTGTTCGAAAGCTTACGACCTATCCAGCTGCCTCTAGTAACCTTCCTATTGTAAAAGGACCTCAGGTTTGTATAGTTAGGAAAAATGCAATTTTGGACAAATTGTCATGTCCTTTACATATAGTCCCACCTCATGCCACCCCTCACTCTGCGTTTTTTTGAATGGCCTAAAGCAAAAGTGATTCTTCACCTCCCAGGCGCGCGGCGCGCGCACTGTCGGACAAGCAGGTAACTACCGTTCTCCCTTGTTCGAAGCTTACGACCGTTCCAGCTGCCGCTAGCTACTTCCTATTGTTAAAGGACCTCAGGTTTGTATAGTTAGGAAAAATGCAATTTTCGACAAATTGTCATTTCTACTGGAGAATGTGCCTCATCCTGTAGATGAGGTCTTGCAGAATTTGGTGAAGTCTAGGAGGAAGAACTCATCAAAGTGTCGTCATCTTCATCTTCGTAATCATAAAAATTTTCTTCAACCTCCTCCCCTTCGACTTCTAAGGTTACCTGCTGAGGAAGGAGAAGGTAGTCCCCCCTCCCCCCAAAGCTCGTCACAGGACTTCTGAGGGTCTACCTCCTCAAATTGAGGAGGCAGTTGGGTCTTCCGCTGGCTCCCTGGTTCCTAGAAACAGGAACCATCACTCTGTCCCTAGGGTGTAGCATGTCAGGAACCATAGGAGCACAACTTCGTTTCATGCTTCTGCTGCTAGTCATAGAAGTTCTGCCCCTAAGACTAGGTCCGTGTCGGGCGCTCGTTCGCGAGATAACCCGAGTGCACATAAATCTACGGATTCATGTGCATCTGGAGTTGATGACACTGAGTCCGCTCTCCGTCACGACTCGGGCATGGAGTGGAAGAGAGGAGTGAGTCGCTCAGGTGACTCATCCCTTGCCGATGATTACTCGGTACCTAGGGTTGACGTAACGGTCCTGCAGGACCGTGTACACAGTGAGACTGGTAGGGTGTCCCCCATTTAGTCCTTTTGAGAGGTTTCGGCCTCAACGAGGACTGGGATGCGTGGGAGGATGGTACCAGTCCTCATTAGTGAGGTACATGCTCAACTCTACCCAGACCACAATAATGTTGTTGGCACAATTGATCGGTCTTGGTGGCAGCGAACATTTTGCCTGTGATGCGAGAGTTTTGTAACCCTCCTCAGGAAAGCGTTTCTCCAGGGCGAGAACGCTTTCCAAGACTTGTGTCGCGGCCAACACCACAGGTTGATGGCCGCCCACAACTCGCTTTTCCTGCTAGTCCTGCTAGCAAGGCAAGCAAGAGCGTCCAGTCTTCCTCACCTATTCCCTCTACTTCCAATGGCTACACCAGGAGGGGTAAGGTGGATAGGAAGGATCCAGCAAGTGCTCTCTGCAGGATTCAGTGCCACAGGACTACATCCTGGAAGGATCTTAGGGTCCCACCGGATGTATGTTCATGTCGTTGAGGAAGGATCTTCTATCAACGACGGGAGATATTACTCACTGTCTCGACATCTGTTGTTTAGTTTCGAACACCTGGAGACTGTGTTCTCCCTGGCTCTTTCTGTCCCTTGGATGGATTTCAATTTGCAGTCCCCTATGGGTTCTTACATTTTAAGAGCCTCGAGTGCATATTCTGTTGAACTGTACTCGCAATCCAGTCTTGAATACCCGTACATGGGACTGGTTTTTATGCCTGTTCATCCTTGATTTCTACAGGAGTCAAGGAGAGGGCCCTTCCCTGATGATCGTTTGACAAAATTAGAGGGTCTCACCAAGCGCCCTGGATCCCTTGGTTTCCCTGATGCTCACTGAGTGCTCAGCTTCATTATTTTGCTGGGAACCAGAGCGAGACGAGGCTTGCCAGCTTATTGTCTTGCAAAAGTTGGGTCTTCTCGCCGAGCGTGGGAATTCTTACGAATTCTAGCGCTCACTGAGTGCTCACTGCCATGAGTGCTTGGATAATGAGAAGGTCCTTTACCAGTACAGATGAGCGCTCTTCAGTCTGGTTTGGAGTTATGCATATCTTGGTAATGCATGCAACACCTTCTAGGTGAATGGTCAAGTACTGCCCTTGTGTCTTGGACCTTAGGGTCCAAACCCATAGGACAGCAGAGATAGGATCCCTCCTTATCCTTCTTCTCGGAGCTTCGGCCTTAAAGGAGAACAGATAATTGGGGAAAAGTGATAGTTCATTGCTGATGATTACCATTCATAATTATGTAGTGGTGATCTGCTCAGCTCACTCGGCTCTACCGAACAAACTCTGCTCTTGATCAGTGCGATCCTTTGCCATGACAGCATCCTCCCTTCCCCATGTTGCAGCGAGTTTTCACAGGGGTCTGTGTCTTTGACATATGACGCCTCCTAACCACCCTCTTCGAAGGCTTCCATGGCCTAAGAAGAAGAAGGTAGTGTCTCTGCCCCTAAGAAGTCTCACTCGAGACTTCTAGGGGTCTGCATCCTTTCCCTGAGAGGGAGTAATTGGCTGTCTCTTTGGGTAACCTGCTCCTTCCGGAGTGGGAACCTGTACGCTATCCCCAAAGTAGTGTCTTGAGAGCCCCAGGAGTTCGAACCCAGGTTCATTCTCCTTTCTCTGGTTCCAGGGTGTACAACTTCCAGGGGGGGTCGCACAGTCAGTGATAGGTATGTAGTCTTCTCTCCATCATGATAGTGGCGTAGGGCGAAAGAAGGGGGCTGAGCCAGTTTCTTTTGTTTCAGGTGGTGAGTTGTCCAAAATGGCAGCACTCTGGGGGTTGCTTGGGCTATGGGGTTCACCCTCCATGGAGGGTTTGCTGACCTACTTCTTGGATGCTTGCCTCCCCCCTCAGGCTACCCAAGCACTCCCCCCTCCTCCTGGTCTCGTCTTCATTGGTAGCCGGGGGTCAGCCATATTGTATAGCTCCTGCAGTGATGCTTGCTGCTTCCTCGGGTCAGGAAGAAGCCATGACGTCAGCGCTGCTGGTGACATCACAAGGTCATACATTTTGTATCTCTCCACCAGTGGCACCTGCTGCTTCCTTGGGTCGAGGGGAAGCCATGATGTCTGCACCACTGGTGGCATCACTTCCATCGATGACGTCACTCCCAGTTCCCTCTGCTGTGCTGCCTCACTCTTCTGTGTCGTCATAGTTTGCTCCCGTGACGTCATCGATCCCATCCAGTATGCTCCATCTCCCTTCCATGTCGCTTGCGCCCTCTCTTGCTGATCCGTCTGAGGCTTTACGTCAGGCGGTTCTTAAGAGATTGGCCTCCGTTTTGGAAGATGGGTTTGCTGCCATGTTGGCTGGGAAGACTGGGAGCAGGCATGTTGTGTCGCCCGACCCCACCCCCTTCCTGCCAAGAGAATGTGTAAGGAGTCAGTGCCGTCATCCTCTCCTTCTTCCCCATCTCCGCTGCGTCGGTGTATGAAGCCATCGATTTGGAAAGAATCGGGCGGGAAAGAGGTGGCAATACTTTTATAGCCCATAAATTCACTTATGGCAACTTTTATACTGACTAAGGTCATGAGTGTGGGCATCTCAGGACTTCAGTGCTACTTGCAACTTGAAGGAGAAATGTTCTGCATCTCTCTCTCACATGATGTCTTTTTGTAAATTTGCTTGTAAGTATACCAAGGGGTTGCTGTTGTTTTTTGTTCTTGTCCTTTACGACAGTATGTTGGTTGTAAATGTACTTTTACAAAGAAAATTGCAAAGGAATATTAGAAAAAACAAAGTAATAAAAAGTTACTGAATCTTCGTTCTTGGTTAATTTATGTAAATATTTTTCAACAAATATGCTAAGAATTTGTTACTGCTTCTATTTCGTATGCTTTGATGTTGTGTAAGCAGTAATTATAATTTTACAAAATAAAATAAATTTATTTATTAGAAAAAACATATAAAGTTGGTAAAATTTACGATTGTCCTGGAAAAGAGGCTCCACAAGGGGTTGTAAATAGCCATTTTCAACTTCTCATGGAAGGTAAGGAGAAGTTTTTAGATTTTTTCTTTCATCATGTACATTTACATATATTCCTCTTTCCACTGATGTGTTTTTTTCGTAAATTGGCCGACCTCAAAGTTTACGCGGCCTGAAGAGCTGTATATCAATATATTTACCCATCCAGTAAGGGTTAATTTGCTCTGACCGAGCTTGTAACTCAATTGGTTGTAGTAGATCAAATAAAATTTCCCCATCAAAATGAATGGAAATACTATTAATGTGTTCCAGCCACACAACCACACAAATTTTTTTGTTATTTCATTTTAAATAAGAAAGATTTACTTATAACAAATAATGTATAAAAAATAATAATAATAAAACATAATAAAAATGAATGTAAATAAATAAACTGGTTGAAGATCACATGAAGATGTTGGCAGAGGGAGAGCAGCAAGACGTGCGGGCTAGTGAGTTTGTTTGTTTGTTTTTATGTTGCATGGAACCAGTGGTTATTCAGCAATGGGACTAACAGCTTTATGTGACTTCCGAACCACGTCGAGAGTGAACTTCTATCATCAGAAATACACATCTCTGACCCTCAATGGATGCCCAAGAATAGGACTCACAGCCACTGAAGTGGCAGGCCAAGACCATACCGATCACGCCACTGAGGCGTTTGCGAGCTATACTTGGCACAAGCCAAGTTGGCGGTGATGGCCCGCCCACTTCATTAGTTAGTCCTAATCCGTATTTTCATAGAAAATATTTTGATATGATATAATCCTCTTTCCTTTTCCTATGTAAAAGTTTAATTATTGGAGAACTAGTCAGAAATTCTTTCACAGAATTAAAATGTCATTCGGAGTAGGAAAAAAGAATTTATATGCATTACAGCAAACCGAAGCCGAAGACAAAAAATTATTGTCGAATGTAAACAATTCGTTATTTCAGGGCATTATGTTATATATAAATTGAATAAAAACAAATAATACAAGCCATGTTTCATAATGACTTATATGCTGTCGATTGCATACCTATAAATATGCTATATGATTATATGAATCATAAGACATCACCAAATATGCGTGATGGCAGTGGGGAGGTGAAATGTCCAGATAAACAGCCACTCAGTGATCAGCTGATTCTGACAGCTCGCTCATCGTAGACAACTTGACTGAGTAAGTCAGTGTTGCCATCTTTGTATTTTACTACAGATAACTATAAGTTTCGGTGTGTTATAGCCCAGTCTAACAATCGTTTAGATCGGAAAATTGCTGCAATTATATTTAAACATATTTAGGTAAAATAAATTTGATACATCAAACATTTAATTGACTCAACAAAAGAAAACAAATTGAATCATCATTGGCTTTCTGACTTCTCACTATCACTGGTGATGTTTATATTCAATTTGCTTCAGTTAGATGGTCACATGCTAGATCACTTCTTCTATAAATATCCTACACTTATCTTGTGTGACAAATACATGACCTCCAGTCCTCTGCTGTTACTGTCTATGGCACATTTAGTTATATGTCCCACATTTGTCAAAGTCTGATTTTAATTTCAATTGCATTTCTTAACCTCATTTTTTATTTGTGCCCAAACGAATTCTACGGGGTTGAATTCACAGTGATAAGAGGAAGTCTATAAGGCCCTGTCCACACTGTCGAGCAGAGCCCGGTAGACACTGGCCGCTGTTTGTATTTCTCTCGCTTCTGAAGCAATGTTACCAGATGATCGTATCCTTTCAGGCTCATACTGTTAGGCAGAGCCCGACGGTCTCTGCCCTTACCAGGCAAAGTCCGTCTGTAGCAGCGTTACCAAAGTGAGGAAATTTGTCTGCTAACGATGAAGATTTGAGTTAGGGACAATCAGACGAGGATACGAGTACCCAATTCCCCCTCAAACTGATAATATGAGGAAATATTTCCTCAACGCTTATAGCTGTATTAAGGCATTGTTACGGGCGGGTCTTGTTTGTGACTGATTCCAGGCTCTTATGCCCTTTAACATTAAATAATAAAAAAAATTAAATACAAATACGTATAGGAATTCCTTCAGTATATATTGGTAGGCGTAAAGAAAGAAAGCTTTAAACTAAAATAATTATATTTACAATAACTTAACTTTAAATAATGATGAAAGTTAATCCTTAGAACGTTTAAGGTCGATGGGATTCGATGAATGGGGGTTTTGAATTCGTGAAGGTTGGTCAGCGCCATCGAAGTCCGTTGACTAAGGTATCCATAATAGAACTCTGAAGAAATCCATCGTCTACTAGCAATTGGAGACGAAGCAGATGTTTGGCCGATGAATACGGAGGTCGCTATCCGCAACTGAAGTCGAGCTCAGACAAACTCTTCTAAGTTACGCCAAGGTTTTGACGGGGGGAAAAGCAAATCTTATTTCGGTAGACAATACGTTTTCACTAGGGCATAAGTAAATTACCCAGTGTGCTGGCCAGCATTCTCTAGACTGCGCAACTCCAAGACTTCCCTGAAGTCGTACTTGCCATAAACTGTTCCTGAGCAATCCAGTAACATTTAAATAAAAGACCATCCAACAGGTCCATCAAAGACTATCCAACAAGTCCACCAGTATCGAGGTCCGTTCCTCTGTTGCAGTCGTGTCCAAGGCTTTTTCCCCGCGGGATCATGATTACACCACTCGAAGTCACCCCACGTAGTGGGAGAAACAAGTATAAAAAACAGTCCTTCAACTATTCAATTATCACTAGAACAACCCATTTGCGCTCTGCAGCACAACAACTTAACAATAATATAAAGATAAATACATATTTCCGTAACAGGCATTTCTACCGATTTTTTTTCATATGTATGTATACACAAACTTATCTACAGTACATTATATATACTTACATTCATACATACACATGCATACATATGTAAACATATTCTATATTTAAGATTTCACTGAGTGTACTTTGATGTTTGTATGTTCTTCATTCCTGAAAGCATTTGTTACTGGAGATAAATTTCATATTAACTTAGTGGATATTGAATAATGAATAATTAAAATGCATAAAAGATGTTTATAGAGAAATTGTGTTCCGTTCTTAACATTCATTACATTTTATGCATTCTTTCGTATTATAGCTACTAGCAAAAAATAAATAAATAAAATAAAAAAAATGGTAGACAGCCTACCCAACGCGGTTTTATGGAAAAATTTATATACCTTTTTATTTGGAAACATATACGCACAAGATTGTTTTAAGACAAACATGATTTTGATGTAGGTACTGTGAATGTGATATGTACATTTTCTGTTCATTTATGGATACATGTCTCTGTAATGGGGAACAAAACTGTATGAACAGGTTTATAGAATAACATGAGTAAAGAACTTTACATGCATAGCATTCATTCATTCGCTTGTTTCTCTCTCTCTCTCTCTCTCTCTCACACACACACAATCATCATGGTATCTGAAGTAGTAAAAAAGGCTGGAGGTTGCACTAGGTTTACGCCGACTAAATCTATGAATGCTTGAAGTCATGGTGGTGATATAAATGAGGAAGAGGTGGTGGAGGAGTAGGACAATTAATGAAGAGTAATGACGACTTCTTTAAATGGTATTGGATATGTAGATAAAATGTCTGTATAGCTAATACAGTAATTATGTAAATAAAAAAACTCATAAAATTGTTTTATTATTTCACTCTTCATGTAATGCTTCCTAAATTTGAGAGATCAGCTAATTTAGGTCAGGTATACCTCTCACGTTTTCTTGAATGAGGAAATACTCGTTGAGGAAATATAGCAACGCTGCTATAGTCTTCTCCACAACGCAGGATAGGTGGGTTTGGTCGGGAAATTTTAGGTCGTTCAGTAGGCAATAACAAGGGTGGTCTCACCATGCCTAGCACAGTGGAAAAGAAAAAAATAGCACTGTGTGGAGTAATACTTGCAGTGTGTTTAAGAAAAGAGGAAAAAAAAAAAGATAGAGTGCAGAAGAGAGTGGTGTAGAGAGTGGTTGCGTAGAAGAGGAGAGTTGGGAAGTCATGTGACTATATTACGTGAACTCCAACATGGACCTGAGCGTGAATTTATCAAGTACATGAGAATGGATGTAAATAGTTTCTATACACTTGCAAAAGTGGAACCGTACATAAGAAAGCAGGATACCAATTTGAGGCAGAGTATAAGTGCAGAAGCTCGTCTGGAAGCAACGCTCAGATTTTCAGCATCTGGGTGCTCATATACATCGCTGCAATATACCGTAAGGATATCAAAGCAGAGTTTGTCTCTAAATATATCGGAGACATGTGAAGCCATATATGCAGTTCTCAAAGATGATTATTTAAAGGTGAGTGTTTGTTTAAAGGTTAATGATAACATCACTTTCACACCAAGTAATCTTATATTTTCTATGCTAATTATGAATAATGCCAAATTGTGTATCCTGACGAACCCTTCCCAAAAAAGCAAGTAATGGTAATTTATATCAACAATAAACGGTAATATAAATGTGAAAAACTACTCTTTAACCATTGATGTCGACGAAAGACGACAAAGTTTAGCAAGAAAAAAGAACAACATAAATAGTTTTTCTGCATAAATTTTTTTTTTTTGGTTTCCCCTTTCAATTGTCGAAGATCGTTTGCAACTACGGTTGCAAAAGCAGTACAATCAATCAGCAGTAGTAGAGGTGTCACTTCTGGCTGAATTGTCCGTATTGTCCGTAGGACATGCAGTAGACACTGCAGGCGTGTCATTACAGGTGTTGTTGCTGCAAGAGATGTTTCACCAACTCCCCATCAGTACTGGATCGTTGAAAATCTGTAATATTGAGAATAGACACGTGTAGTGCAATAGATAGAATAGATATAATATATATATAGATATATATATATAGATCATATATATAATATAGATATATATATATATAGATATATATATATATATATATATAATATATAGATATATAATATATTAGATTTATGAAAATTAGTATAGATATATATATATAGGATTATATAATATATATAATATATATATATATATATATATATATATATATATAATATATATATAACCTTATATATATATAATATATATATTATATAATATATATATATATATATATTATATTATAATATATATAGATATTATATATATAGATATATATATATATATATATATATATTATATATAGATAGATTATACATATAGATATTATATATATAGATTAAATATATATATATATAGATATATATTATATATACATAGATTATATTATAATATATTAGATATAGATATATATAATATGTATATAGATTATATATATATTATATATATATAGATTTTTTAAATTTATAGATATGATATATATATTATAATATATATAATTATATATATATATATTTATTATAGAGATATATATATTATTATAGATTATATATATATATATATATATATATATATATATATATAGATTATATATAGATATATATATATATCTATAGAAGATATATTATATATATATATAGATATATATTATATATAGATATATTTAATATATATATAGATAGAAATTATATATATATATAGATTATATATATATATAGATATATATTATATACTATAGATATATATATATATGATATAATATATATAGATATAAGATATAGTATATATATATATATATATATATATATCTATATATATATCTATATATACTATATATATATGTATATGCATATATATGTATGTATATATATATATATATATATATATATTATATATCAGGAATTTTTTTTCTTTTGAGAGAGAGAGAGAGGGGGGGGGGGGAAGAGAAAAAAGATAAACAAAATAGAAATAGAAAATAGAAAAAGAAGAGGGAGAGAAAGATTGACTGCTTGGTTATGAAAGTATGCAGGTAAAGGTCATGGAATTGAGTCATTATATTTGCTTAATCTAAAGTTCACTGACATACTGCTTCTACATTTCACCTACAGACACTAACAACCCCAGAGGAATGGATGCGTTTGGCACATGGTTTTCAAACAAGATGGGATTTCCCAAACTGTTTGGGGGTTATTGACGGGAAACGTGTTGATAAGGCCTCCACCTGATAGTGGTTCGTACTTCTTTAATTACAAAGGAAGCCACAGCATCGTACTCCTTGCCATATGTGATGCAAACTGTGAATTTATATATGTAGACATAGGCACAAATGGTAGAGTATCAGACGGAGGCGTGTGGGACAACTGTACTCTCAATACTCGTATTGCAAGTCAAACTGCTGGTCTGCCAGGGGATCGAATGGTTACCGGAAGTGAGATGACTACCTACCAGCGTTTTTTTGTGGCAGACGAAGCATTTCCGTTGCGCCGACACATTATGAAACCCTTTCCACATACTAATCAGACTAGAAGGGAACGTATTTTCTCATATCGTCTCTCCAGGGCAAGACGTACTATAGAAAATGCATTTGGCAAACAGATTTCGCGTGTTTATGTCACCTGTTCAACTACCTCCATCAAAAATTGATACCATAGTTTTAGCATGCACATCTCTGCCTAACTTCCTCAGGAGAGACCATGTGAGCCACTACACGCCTGAAGGATGTTGAGGATTTGTCAGTAGGACACATTATTCCTGGAAGCTGGCGACAAACTTATGAATTACCAGGGCTACAGAGGGTGAGCCGGAATGACATGGCTGATGCCAGGAATGTCCGTGAACAATATATGCAGTACTTTAATGGAGAAGGGGCATATAAATGATTAATAATTGTATTAATTACCTCTTTGCTTAGCTATCAATGTAGTGCATTTTTTGTTAAACTTAACATTTGTGGTCACGGGAAATACAGATATGATAATAATAATAATATAATAATAATAATAATAATTATTATTATTAAATTATTAATAATAATAGGGAAAAACTCTTTATCACGAGAGTATATATAATGTTCCAAAGGGTCCACAATAATACAAAGTGTAAAAAGTCCGTGTATAATTTTGAAGACTTTACAGAAAGCTTTCGAACCCTTCCCTTGGTTCATCTTCAGTCCAAATGAACAATAAGTTACGACAAGTACAGAGGTAAATATTAAAAAACAAGAGACGTTTGAAGATCGTTGACAACGGTCGTTAGCTCGTTAATGGGCCGTTGTCAACTGATCTTCATCACGTCTCTTGTTTTTTAAATTTACCTCTGTACTTGTCGTAACTTAATTGTTCATTTGGACTGAAGATGAACCGAGGGAAGGGTTCGAAAGCTTTCTGTAAAGTCTTCAAAATTATACACGGACTTTTTACACTTTGTAATATTGTGGACCCTTTAGAACAAAATAATACAATAATAATAATAATAATAATTAATAATAATAATAATAATAATAATAATAATTAATAATAATAATAATAATAATAATAATAATAATAATAATAATAATAATAATAATAATAATAATAATAATAATCATAATATAATAATAATAATAATAATAATAATAATTAAATAATAATAAAATAATAAATAATAATCAAATAATAATAATATAATACTAATAATAATAATAGAAATAATAATAATAATAATATATTATTATTATTATTATTATCTAATTAGTAATAATATCTTAATAATAATAGTAATAATAATAAATGAACCGTTATGTATGCAGCTTTTCTTTCTTCCTCACTATGAAACGAGTAATGCATATCGGCATCATAAACCTTGTTATCATTGTTCATACTGGAAAAATCATTACTAGAGTATGTGCTTACCATATTCCTTTCACGCACTATTTTATGAATTTATCACGACACATCCTGTCTGTTCACATAGTTAATATCTGTTCTTGAGAGAGAGAGAGAGAGAGAGAGAGAGAGTACAAAAATGATGATGATGATAAACTATATTTACAATGATATATTGGTTATTCTTTACATAAGTTTTTGAAATTTAGCCACAAATGTAGAATACAGATTTGGAATAACTTGTTTTTTTGCTAAAAATGTTTGCGAAAATTGAGAATTATGAATAGCATAAAACACCCAAAGGAGATATGTCAAACAATATGATAATCCAATGCTAAAATCATAAAGCATAAATAAAATAAGAGAGACAGACACACACCGTACATACCTCATGATCAGAATGTTCCTCCTCAGCTGTATCGTTGGTGGCATTATCTATGTTTGAGAGAGATGGTCTGATTGTGTCACCCATCATTAAGGAAAGAAAGGTCATTAAAACACCATAATCTGGGGATGTAAATGTCGTCTATCCCAGCTCCTGACTTGCGTGAGTTTTCAACCAATCGCATTTCACGTCTGTGTTGATTTCGCAGGGTTTCTATTTTCCGTTTTATATCCCCCGTGGTAATGGCAGCACATGTCTTGCGTAATTCCGCGGCTATTGCTGTCAAAGCCGCAACACGTTTAGCTCTGTCCTTGTACATGTCACTTTTGACACTCCATAGGCATGGATGTTGGCGGTGCAAGTCAATTAATTGTATGATTTCTTCTCTTGACCAGTGAATGTTTGCAGTTTCTTTGCCGGACATGATGACTTTATACTAGAACACCCTTTTGTAGGTGAGAGATCGATAATAAACTATGGTCCTCGAAACCTATTGTGCTTGACACCAGCGTTGGTTAAACAAACCACCGGACACGTCAGTTTCTGGTGGTGTTTTACACAACTACACTCGCGGGTTATTCGCTAGTTTGCCCGTGGTTTCCCCATCTTTAATCACCTCCATTTGTGCCCGCTGATCACTTTCCCACCACTGCCCGGTAGTGTGGACAGGGCCTAAGGCCTGTCCACACGATCGGGCCTGATCGGCAGACTTCCCCTCTAACGGGCACACTTGACGGGCAAACCGTCAAATTGCCCTGTGGGTCGTGTAGCAAAATCACCATGGTGGTGCCCAATGGCTTGAACTTCGACCCTGGCAGACATACATTAACCATATACATTTCTTTTACCGTGCCATTCTTTGCACCATATTCTCTTCTTTTTCATCATCACACAAAGCAATTATCATGCTACACTATCTTCTTCTCTGCGGTAGGCACCATGTTTATTGTACCACACTGAACACACCACTGGCATCGTCGGGTACGCCCACCTCTGCATCGCCTCACCTGTGTGGACAACATTGATGAGTAAGCCCGCCAGAATTTGCACGTCAACCCCGGAGTACTCCGATCAGGCCCGCTCATGTGGACAGGCCTTTAGTATGTACCTTATGGCCAGCATCTCGAGCGATTTTGTCAATTTCATACTCCTGTAGGTACTTGTGCTGCTTTACCACATCAAGAAGTTCGCATTTGGTAAAAGAAGGGTCATGAGCTATATTGTGTTGGTTAACCAGGAGACGATTTCCGCTTTCTTTGAACTGCTGACAGGTGCTTTGTTTGAGATTTTGGAATGATATGAAGCATTATCTAAGACAATGAGACACCGAACTGGAATGTTTGCTAGTAGCTGTGTTTGAAACCATGATAGGAAGCATGTATGATTCATACTATCATGGTAATCGCCCTTATTACCATTATTCGATCGAAAAATGAGCAATCCTCCAGGTACGAATCCATTTTCTCCCCCAGCATGCACTATGATAAATCTAGCTCCTTTTCCCGTTTTCACTCTTGGACCAACAATTCCATCGAGTAATGTCCAACATTTGTTCACACACTCGTTTTGATTGACCCATGTTTCATCCACGTATATTTCTGGCCCCGGAGTGTCGAATTTTCTGTTTTCAGCAATAAGTCTTAGATATTTATTTCTTGCAAGAAAAATATCGTTCCTCTCCACTAACAACTTTCTGCCACTTTCACCCTTTTTAGAGCAAAACCCAAGTTCCTTAACAAGCTTGAGAAGGGACGTACTATAAGCACCAGTCATTTTTCGATTGTTGGAATTCCATCTCTTTCGTAGAAAGCCATTATCTCAAGACGTACACGAGCCTTATCAAAATTATACAAAGCTCCCGTTACTGGCGATGTTCTGGTCCTAGGAGGAGGGGAGTACATTTCTCCACGCTTGTTTTGTTGCTTTATTCGCTGAATGGAGTGGACAGATATTCCCGTTGCAGCAGCAGTCCTTTTTGAAAAATCCTCTTCGCATTCCAGATCATGTTGCTCACGGAGATAGTTGAAGACCTTCATTACGATGATTCTCGTCTGGCTCATTATCCGTCCAATACGTTTGGTGTTTTTCAAGAAATCCTCCATTACTGAGGTCAAGAGACTCCTCCTTTATACCTCAGTGTATGTATATCTCGGAATGGTAACTGTGCTGGTAGCTGTTCCTTTTTATTCTAGGTTGGCTCGGTCAACTACTACGTTTGAAATTCCCTCCAATTTCAGTAACTGGCTATTCAAGTGAGTATTTTGCCCCCCTACTTAGGACGCATGTCTTTTAAGCATTAAACATGTTATCTGGACACTGAGACTACTATATTCATTTTATATAGCACCTCCGTATTTAAACGACTTTAATGATTGACATGATTTTGACCTATCTTTTATATATTTACCGCATTCTGAAGATAAATGAAGCAGACTGTATTCGAAAATGTGTAAAATCCTTGACTTTGACAATTTGAATTATAATGTAATCATAGTATGCTCAAATTAATCAGATGTGGTAATAATTTGACGTAGTTTTTTCTTTTCTTTAAAGACTATAATTGACTGCTACAGGGAAAACAACTCGAATTGGTACTTGGAAGCACATTCAACACACTCAAATGAATAGCCACACGAACAGTTGCTGTATTCCAATCACCACCTTCGCTTAAGAAGGGGCGGGGCATCACCGCCAACTTAGCTTGTGACAACTATGGTGAGTGTCTCAGTGGGTACGGAAGGTGGTGGTAAGGCGAAGATTGGCACAGGTGTTTTGTGTCATGCTCTATTGCTAACTTAACTTGCTACAGAATACTACACCGCTAAAATTCTGCATCACTGACTGTTGCCCTTTTCACCACACTTTCCTCAATTTCACGTGCAGGGCGTTTCACTTAAAACCGCTGTCCAAGGGGTTTGTTATAATACCCAGGGAGTGAAGGAGACGTCAGTTCTTCAGACATGAACTTTATTATTAAAACATACACAGGAGCAATACCAAAGCTCGAGTCGCAGAGACACCAAGGTTACGAGGGAACAAGCATAAGGATTGTTATCTCTCAAGACACCAAGGTTACGAGGGGACAAGCAATAAGGATTGTTATCTGTTATTCCCCCGCCGTCCTTTTTTGTTTTACTTCGTTAAACAAACAGATCTATACAGAAGTTACTGATTATAATAAAATGGATAAAATATTGTAATAAATATAAAATTATCAAGCTAAAAAACTAAACGTACATTGTAATATGAATACAAACAATAGCATTTCATAATAAAAGAACTATAACAGTCTACATCACGTACAACATTCCTTTGCATAAATATCTAAGAATTGCAAAAGACATTACACATATATTTAAAACCTGTTTCCCTTCTCTTTAATTTTAACATTTTCTAGCCTGAACTCATCGTTTTGAAAATGAACAAGATTGTCTTCATTTAAAGCCATTCTAAGTCTCCCCTAACTAAGACATCCACCATGTCATCCACTCTTTATTTTCCTTTGTAATATGTCTGCTATCATGTCTTTAGTATTCAGCCAACTATATGATTCTACTTCTTTATGAATTAGTTTCTCCTTCAAGTCTGCCACGGCGTTTCTTAACAATTTCCTTTCTACCTGTTTTGATGAGGCTATACTTTCCAGCGTTGGTCTGCTGTCCGTGAACAGTTTACTGGGATTTTTGTTTTTCCTCCTTTTTCTCCAAACATAAGTTGTTCAACAAAACTTTTTGCTAATAAACACTGTCATCTACTAATTTAGTTAAGTTCCTCGTTTCGGCGTCTTTGGCAGAATGGCAAACTTGTTTGATGGTTTTTGTTTTCCAATATATAGGAGCTACTATATCAGTTTTCTTGTTTCCCATTAAAATCAAGTTACCCCCAATTGACTTTGAGTCACATCTGTAAACTCGCATCGCCGAGGCCATAAATTTTCAGGGTCTTCTTTCTTCCCTATTTTACCGAACTTTATTTTGCCTTTATCTTGATTTAATTTTCTTCACTATCTTGTTTACTCTCTTTAGATCACCGATCGTAGCATCTTTATTTTTCATAGACATGTTCAATCCAACAATAGCCAAGTCGGTCGGCATTTCGCCAACCACTGGATTTTTCCTACATACTTCCTGAAAACTTTATATTCGGTTTTTGTTAGAGGTTCGTCCTTTCCAATTTTCCTTATTTCTTTGATTTCCTCAATAGATTGGGCATAATCCTCCATGCTTACTTCTATTCCTTCTCTTGTTTTAACTATATCAATCCCTGTAAATCTGAATTCGGATGACTCCACCTTAGAAATCGTGAAATTTTTCATTAAAAGATCCTTGATCATATCCACAAATTCTCTCTTTCCTGAAATCGAAAAATCATCAACATGACAAAATCATACCAGTATGAGCTGCCGTCATGGAGGTAGTAGAAGGCGTTATCTCCATGCAGTGTTTTCATTCCTCTTCCTTTAAAAATCTTGTCTACTTTAAGCCAAAATTTTCTACCTGCGTCTTCAAGCCCATAGATTGGCTTTTTCAGTTTCCAAATGGTTCCTTCCTGTTTTACATCTTTGGGTGGTTTCAACAAACACATCACGCTCCAGCTTTTCGGCCTGTAAGAAAGCTGCTGAAATGTCGACGCTCTCCAGTTCAAATCCTTCATTAGCCGATACTGCGATGAAAGTCTTGAAAGACTCTCTCAAGGCGGTTGGGGAATCTGATTTTGGTTTTCTTTCTCCGTTTCCTGGAATCCTCTAGCAACTAACCTTGCTTTTATCTTGGCCTTCTGCCCATCTTGTCTTTCTTTTTCAGTTATGACCCACCTTGAACCAATTTTCTCCTGTCCCGTATCTTTTACTTCTTCAATTGCTTCGTAATACTCAAAATTTTCAAGTTCTTTTCTTTAGCGTTTATAACTTCAGGCTCATGATGACGGCTCTTTGGAACTTCTACTACATATGTGGTTATTTCCTCTACCAAGCACTCATTTGACATTTTCATCCAGTAAGTACCAATGTTATCTAGTTCGACATTTTCCTTAGTCTCTCTTACTTCAGTTTCTTCTTCGTTTTCATTAATCAGATATTTCCAGTCCCTTATTTCATTTTCGAAGTCAACTTCAATAGTTTTACCTCCCTCTAGTTTTATGAAGCACACGAATTTGCGCTTTGAGTTAGGTTTGGTTCACTTCAGTCACCTTTCCTTTGTGTTCCTCGCCATTCTTGAAGGTCATAATTATAATTTTACTTTTCTTCGGTCTTTTTTCAGATGGAAGATGGTCTTTCACGGTCAGTTTGGTCATATTCTCTCTGCCAAATCAGGCTTACTAACAACTGTCGCTTCTTCTCTCTCTTTTCTAAGTTAATTGCCTCACTCTCGGACTGGTCAGTAAGAGCTGCCTCATCCTTCGACGCAATCTCATCTTCTTTTTTCTCATGAGCTGAAGTCCTTAACGTTCCGTAAGGTTGTAAGTGACAAGAAGCTACCTTTTCATATCTCCATTTGCTAAAATCCATACACTTCTCCCTTCCATCTTTCCACCGTAGCGGGACCAAACCATTGTTTTCCACCTTTGTGCTGGTAAAATACTTTTTCCCCAGGTGTATATAGATAATCATTAAACGACGCATTTCTTGAGTTTAAGGCAATTTTCAACTTTTCACCATACTCAATTTCTCTATACTTCTTATTCACTTCTTTTTGATTTTCAATATGTCTTCTGACTGCTTCTGACTCCGAGATTAAAGATTCGGTGGCTACATTTCCACTTGTAATACCAGGAACTACTACAGCTCTCCCAGTGAGTAACTGTAATGGGGCATATCCTTTCACTGTTATGTTAGTATTATGACACCAGGCCGCTTTGAAACTGCTTCGTCTAATGTAATTCTATCATTCTCTTCCATCACTTTCTTCACAGTTAGATCAGCGCTGTAATGATTTCGTTCGTTCAAACCATTACTCCAAGGGGAATATGTTGGGCCAAACCTGATCGTAATTCCCATTGCAGAAGCCAAACTTTCCATTTCCTTATTTTGAAATTCTGATCCATTGTCTGCCCAAAATCCCTCAGTCGGATATCCGTATTTCTCGCAACCAGTTCTGCGTGATGGCATGCAAAACAGTGACTGCTGCTTTGTTCTTTAGCACAACTCCACTTATTAATTTTGTGAAGGCGTCTACCATCCACAGAATGTTATCCTCCTTCACTTGCTTCAGGTCAACTGTGACCTTTTGATTAAATTCAGTCACTGTTGGGATGGCAACTTTTGTATACCTAATGATTTTTTATACTTTTGGCAGGGTATACATTCATTAACAACTTTCTTGAATAATCTTTGTTTTTTGGTTCGGTTTGGTTACTAACGCCTGCCAATGTGAATAAATGGAGGAGTTGAGTTTCTCCTTTATGGCCAGATACCAAGATGTACTCTTTTTTACTCTTTTATACTCTGATATCTCTTTATTGCTTTCCAGTTTCTTGACAAACATTACAATCTCTTCTTCGCTACATTCTTTATTGGTTTCCAAGACAACGGCAAGATGGTTGCCTTTAGTGGTTATCAAATCTATTTCTATTTGTTTGGAACCAAGCTTCTGATAACTAGTTTTTTCCTTTCCTCTCTCGTAGTCCTGAGAGGCACTCCATTTCTGGAGTTGTTCTTTAGAACACAAAAAAGGGATATTAGCTTCAATAGCATAAATTTGCACTCGTAGTCTACTGAACTCTGTTCCATTTTTCTTTCCTTTAATTATCAGTGGAACTTCAAACATTTTGTGGCATTCATAAACTTTGCTTGGTCCAAATTTGAACTTTTTCTTTTCTATTCTTTTAACACTAACTTGCCCTTTTCCAAATTGATTTTTCTTCAGATATTCTTCTATCCATTTAATTCCTGCCACATTTTTGGGTGCACCATTGTCAATAATCATCTCAGTTTCATTGATTTCATCCGTGAAGTAAATTTCAGGCATTTTCTACTTCTCCTCTCTCATCTTCAACACTCACAAATCTGATGTTACTTAATATCTATTCAGACAGCATTCATTTCTACACCTTTTCTCTCTCGATTCTGATCTGAGCCTCCTGCCGCCCTCCATCGGACTATCTTGCCGATTCCTTTCAAGCTCTTCACGATCTTCACTTCTCCTTTCCGAAGGTTTCTCTTCGTTTTAAAGGAGTCTATTCTGTTTCGGTTTCTATCGCCTGATCGAGAGTAATATCTTCTACTCTGATATCTGCTTCCTGAAACTCTCATGTTTTGGCTTCTATCTCTCGAACGAGAGTTATGGTCTCCTATTTCTTTGCTCATTTGATCTAGATGTAGATCTTTGTCTATTTGTACTAAAATACGTCCAATTCCTTTTCGGGTCTTTTGGTTTTCTATCTTTAGTTCCTTGAACTCCTTTTTTACATATTTCTATTGTCACTTTATCTTCTACATTTTTTAGTTGTTTCATAATTGAAATTTTTTCTGTTGTTTCTAATTTAGACTTATCTAAAAACAAACGTAGTCCATAACTTCCATTGTGATCCAAAGTTTGCTCTATCCATTTCACTAAAAGATTCTCGAATCTATTCAGATACTCTTCACCTGTTTCTTTATCTTTCTGTTCAAATTTTTTTGTATTTCAGAAACCAATTCAGAACATTTTTTTCCAAGATTGTTTTTTTCAAATTTACCTTTTAGCAAGTTTATCACGTCTTCAATGATAGTTTTACGCTGTTAGCGTTTACTTTTTCTATAACTTCTCTTGACACAAATTCTGATAATCCTCCAATCTCTTTGTTTGTCTTTAAACTATCCACCAATTCGAAAAATTTTTGAATTGGAGGAATGGTTGTCTGTGAATCCCATAGCCTTAGTTGATGGCAATAACTTTCAAAATCTGGCCATTAGTCCAGATTGGGGCTTTCCGATTTTTAACTAAATTAACATGGTTATTTCCACTTCCAACTTGGTTTATCTCAAAATTAGTTTCAATGATTTTCAATAATTTGTCTAGTCTTTCATCCATATCACTCTTTTCATACATTATCCTGTTTGTTTTCTTTACCGAAATCCCACTTTTTGTGAAAGTTTTTCTGATGCGAAATATTGGTTGCTCTGTTTTTAAAATAGTTTATTGCACTGTCCACAAATTCTAGCCTCATACCTTTGATCTAACTGGTTTTTTCGCTGCCTCAAAAAGTTCATTTGTTTCTAGCCACCGTTTTAAACCTGTTCCACCCCTTCACCTAAATTCAACTCATTATTTTCACACTTGCTCTCATCCCCATTTTCTTTATGTCCCAATACCGGGCCTTTACACTTATGGCAAAATTTAAAAATAAAATTTCCAGCATTGTCTATGGTTCCAAAGTTAGCCAGTCGGGTCAACTGGTTCATAAGCTCACTTTCATCTTCAATGTATCCTGGTAAGGAAACTGCAGAGTATTCTGAAGACGCCATCTTTCCTCGTTAGGGAAAAAAATATGTATCAACAATTTCCGATTATAACTGCGTTTCACTTTATTGTAGATAGTAACATCAGGGTTAAAGGTTTCTTCCAGAAGATCCCCAAGCACTCACAAACACTCATAACAGCAAAAGGATTAAGCTACTGTGAAGACTCGTAATTACCATCTTCGACTCACAACAACTTCAGGCTCAGGTCGTCTGCCTCACCACGTATCAACAGTTCAGCAACATCACAACAAATTTGTTTTTTTTTCATCTATTCATGATATCTGCTCCCCGAACACTCTGGTCGACAGCAACAATACGCCCTTTCCAGTTCATAAGCCGAAATCCATTGGTTTCCTTTCTCCCAGACGGTTTCACATTTGCGGTATCTTACACACAGAACTTCCGGATTACTCCCCCTCCCCGATGTTCTGGGAACTTTTAGCTGCTCATCATTTTCCTTTATCTTTCGTAGTAAAATTCAATCTTCAAGACGATCGCCGCAGTCCCTCAAACCACGCTCCTGCCTACCATATAATACCCAGGGAGGTTGAAGGAGACGTCAGTTCTTCAGACAGGAACTTTATTATTAAAACATACACGGGAGCAATACCAAAGCTCGAGTCGCAGAGACACCAAGGTTACGAGGGAACAAGCAATAAGGATTGTTATCTCTCAAGACACCAAGGTTACGAGGGGACAAGCAATAAGGATTGTTATCTGTTATTTGTTTCTTCCATTTCTTTCAAATTTTTTAAAAAATGAGCTAGACAAGTGTTGTTTCTTTTCAACAAACTACAGTTTTCTCCTACATTCCCAACACTTCCTTAATCTCACTTGTAGGAACCTCCTCCTCCTCCTCCAAAACCCGCAAAGCCTCCATACGCTGCTGCTGCTGTAGCTCCTTTAATTCCTCTATTATCAGTTCCTCGTGCTTCTTGACAAGGTTGTCAATATGTATTGTCTTCTTCCACATCCAAGCCCATGGACTTCTCAAGGGACACAATATTCTCCACCACTAGCTTTTCAAGTTGGAATCCTTCAAAGTCACGTTCGGACACACCCTCAGGCCACAAATTCTTCCATGCACAGTTCAAGGTCCTTCATGAATCACCCTGCCAGGCCATGTCAATATATTGAGGCCCATCATGATATTGTAGTGATCATTCCAGAGCTCTCAAAGGGTGAGGTTTGTGGCCTTCATAACCTCAAAGCTTGGTGAAGAACTTTTTGAAATCACATGCTGGACCATTGGCTGCAGGATAGGGGTGGTGTTAGGTGGAGGGAAGCAGACCTTGATAAACTTGAATTCGTAGATGTTGTCTATGAGGGTTGGTGGGTGAGTGGGAGCATTGTCGAGGATGAAAAGGGGTTTCAAGGGTAAGTTATTCGTGGTGAGGTAATTCTTGATGGTGGTAGGACCAATGAACACGTTTACATACTGGATGAAGATATCTCTGGTGACCCACACTTTTGAATTTGCCCTCCACGTAACATTAAGAATTTTTTTGGTTACCTTATGAGATTTAAAGGCTCTGGGATTTTCTGAGTGATATAAATGTAGTGGCTTAACCTTGCATTCCATAGATTTGTGGCCTGGCAAGTTCTTCCCCTCTGCCATTATACAGGTCCTCCTCAGCATCTTTTTCCAGAAGAGCCCTGTCTTGTCACAGTTGAAGACTTGCTGGGCAACATACCCTTTGGCTTTTACCAGTTTCGCAAAACTGACCAAACTCTTCACCTTTCACAACAGAGCTTGCTGCCTCTCCTTGCCTGATGACGGAGTGAATGTTGGTCCTCTTCAACTAGCTTTCACTAGCTTTGAATGTGTTCCAGTGCCTTGTCTATCGATGTTCCTGGTGTCATCTGCATCAAATCCATGTAGATGTCTCGTGCCTTCTCACAGATGATGCTCTCTTGTCACGGTATCTCCTGCAAGCTGCTTTTTATTCAACCATACAAACAACAACAACTCCATCTTTTCATGGGTAGAGGTCTGGAGCTTTGAAATAATCTTAACGCCCTTGTCTGGTAATATTATAGCCTTTATCGACTTTCTGCTTCAGAATCACACAGAGTGTACAAGTAGTGACGTTGTACTGCCTCACCAAATCCATAATTTGCACACCTTGATCATGTTTTTCTATGGTTTCATGGTTCATATCTATGGTTATCTGCTTGTTTTTTCTTCTTAGCACTGGTCTTGACACTCACTTTCTTAGGACCCATGGTGAAAAATCAATTTTTTAAAGTAAATTGTATTTTTCCTAACTATACAAACCCGAGGTCCTTTACATTAGGAATTACTTTCAGTGTAGGCTGGAATACAGCTGTTAAATTCTCGAACAAAGTGGTTAGCCAGTAACTACTGTCTGATAGGTGGGTAGGCCCACCTGCCTGGATGTAAACACTCCACTTTGCCTTTCAACCCAGGTTTCAGATTGAGGGGTGGCATGAGGTGGGTATTAATGTAAAGGACCTCAGGTTTGTATAGTTAGGAAAAATATAATTTACTTTAAAAAATTGTGATTTGTTCCTATACGATATACAAACCCTTGGTCCCTTACATTAAGGAGACTCACTAATTGGTGGGAGGAATGTGAGTGAGTCTCTAGAATTGACTGAGTGAGTGAGCCTCTAGAATTGGGCTATTCCCCCTAGTGGCAAGAGCGAGGAGGAGTGACCTGCCTCTGACAACTTGATCGGAGTATAGAAACTGCATGATCAAGAGTCAGACTTTTGGGTCTTTTCGAAATGAGTGTGGAATCGTAACTCACCCGAAAAAGGGCTGGGAAGAATATTTAGAGTCTGTGGCATTAATGCAAAGTTCTGGGAAGGGTTTGCATTATTGCCAGTCTCATTCCTTCCCTTGCTAGAAGAAGGAACGGGATTGCTTCTATGATTCTGATAAGAAAAATAGAGAGGAAATTCAATGTGCAAGCTTACAGCATCAAATGGCCAACCCGCAAGTTTAAGTTCGAGTCCTATCCTCAAGCTGAAGGAAGAGGAGTAGAAGGACGAGGAGGGGAAGGTGGAAAGGCCAGTTACTCTCGCATCCTTCTTACCTCTAGAACTACACACCATAGGCGAGATAGTTAGTTAGTTAATTTATTGACAAAGCATATAATACGTTATGTACTAACATAAATTTATACAAGAGTTCATTATTTTAGTTACAAAAATCATTGAGAACAAAACATAGTTTTACACACATATACATATGTACACACACCATATATATATTTTGTCCAAAACAAAACATTACACCTATAAATGGTAGGTGAACACTTCACTGATATAATCCCAGTACATCATGAATATACCTACATAAATCAGCAACTAAATCAGGCTCCACATCCATCAAATTAGCCACACTTCCAAAGTTCAACCTATTAAATCTTGTACGGCAACCGCAAGATAAGGTACAAGAAATAAGTATATGACTTTCTGATTGTACACTACTATTATCACAGTGGCAAGTTCTTGCATAGGTCGGGATTCTGCTCCATCTACCTGTCTCCACCTTCAGATTATGAGACATCAGACGCAAGCGTGTGAATGACACTCGGCAGAAATCTGGGACATACTGGGTAGTAGAATAAACCATATGTACACTCAGGGAAGGGTTTAACTCAGATACATATGTATTGAATTTCGTGGCATTTTCAGCTCTCTCATACTTCATGTGCAAACATTTCCAACGAATTTTGCTCCTCATTTTGTTCTAACATGTTTGCTAAAAAACTATAACCCGGAGTTCCGTTGTCTCTGCACAAATCAAAGACGTAATTGAAAGGCAATTCTTCATCTATATTTTCTCTCTTGGACACCAAAAAGGATTTCTGTTTTCTTATTATGATATCCTTTACGGGCAGAATGCCTCCCTCCATCATACATAATTTAATACTCGTGTTCTTTCGAACACCAAGCAAAACTTTGACTAACTTATTATACTGTTTTTCTACGCCTTTAATATTAGTTGTCCAGGATTCACAGCTACATAACAGTGTTGACATTACCGCTGCATCGAAAACTCGTTTTTTTATATACATATGGCATTTGGCTGTTAGCCACACAAAAAAATTGTAAACTTATTTACTACTGCCTCGCTACGGCTCTCGTGCAGACTAATGACATCACCCAACTTGCCACTATCCACGAACCACGCTCCAAGTAAAGATATCTCTGAGTGTATCTCACAATAATACTTTCTACATGCAAGTCTGTTTGATCATCATCATCATTATTTATCACAAAAAATTTAGTTTTTGACTCATTAATAACCTTCCATATTCAGTACAAATTTACATAATACTTTTAACTTTTTCTTGCACATTTCTCTACTTGTAGCTAAGATAACCGCGTCATCCATTAGTAAGAGAGCATTTAGTGCTCCTAAAAATCCATCGGATGCAACGGCTTCCTGCAACATACGCACCAGCCTGTCAACGTATACAATAAATAATATACAACGTTGTTGGAGCACCTTGTCGAACACCAATGGTGGCATTAATTACTGCTGACTTCAAAATGTGTTTCGTACATGAATACATTGCCTTAATTGCCATTAACATTCTCTTACCACATCCGTTTTCTTTTAAAACATCTATCATTTTGTTCCTAGGTTCTCTATCGTACGCTCTAGAAAAATCAACAACTAAAACGTACAATTTTACTTTCTTGTAACTAGTAAAATCACACAACAACGTAATGCTAATATTTGTTCAATACGACTCCTCTTTTTTTGAGCACCTGCTTGACACTTGGATGTATATTACACCACAAATCGCAAAACGATTAAGAATTAAAATATCATAAATTTTCGCTAATGAATCCATTAATAATAATAATAAAGAATATAATAATAATAATAATAATATCCTTTATTTCGGCTCATGGGCCATATGCAATGAATATACAAAAAATACACATTAACATTCATAATCATAAGATTATATGAGACAACATGATAAGAAAAAATGAGTAATCGGCACTTATCCACAAAATAGCTGAGGTAGCATAAAAGATAGTAATCATAATAATGGTAATAACAGTAATAATATTGGTGAAAAAAAAATGCATTGAGAGTTATAACAGTTAGTGCACAGATTATATAACTTAAATTTCAACTAGAGACCTTAGGTGGTTACAGTAGTCAGGTCCATAGGACTAAATACGAAAATTGAATGTAGAGAAAAAAGAAAAACTTTAACTTGATAGTAATCACAGTAATAATGAAAAAATAGAATAATCAGCAATAAATATAATAATGACAAATTCTGCAGATGACATCTTTGCCAATACAGAGATTAAGTCCTTTTAGGGGACAAAGGCCTCATTTTCCCATCTTTCCCACAATTTAGATCTTCTTCTTGCTTCAATCCTTAGGATGCTTTGTATGAGTCGAGTTGCTGCTGTTTCTCACTCGTCGGGTTACCAGACTGGACATTGTTAGCCTTAAAATGATTTTAACAAAATTGTCCAGGTGGTTTTCTAAGAACATCTGTGTGGCGGAGTGGTAGCGTGAAGTGTTTGTTAGGGGTCTCAGAATGTCATTGTGCACAACAGTGGTACGTCTCATGGTCTCTCGGGTATAGTTCGTCCAGAGGGAACACCCATAGATACTGTAGCAGTACGAGCTGAAGAGCAGCAGTTTCACGTCTCGGTGACAGAAGGCAAACCTCCTTGCAATCATGTTGCCAGTTTGCACATAGTTTACGACGCCTCTGTTCAATGTCTGCCGTATCTCTTAGGTCGTCGGTGATAATGTGACCCAAATACGGAATTTGTGCACAAATTCCAGCCGATGGTTTCCGAGGAAAATTTGTGGTTCTGCAATATGCTTAAGCGATCTCGGGAGCAACGACATGCACTGGGTCTTGGTTTCGTTGTAGATTATATCAAATTCCTCTGCTATTGGCGGCAAGTGTCGATGAGTCGTTGGAGGCCATGCACTGATGGGGAAATCAGAACCATATCGTC
>NC_061107.1:143496505-143511902 GCF_015104395.2 Macrobrachium nipponense
GGAATGGTTCCAGGTACCTGGATAGAGGGCGCACAGGTGGTACACCTCACTACCCAATCGGCGATTGCCTGCGAGTTTTGAATTCTGCCGTGACGTCACAGGGACTTAAGCTATATATATATATATATATATATATATATATATATATATATATATATATATATATATAACTAACAGGTAAGTTAGATGTTTAAAAATAAATGACTCAGCACGAGCGCGCTCCCGCCCTCGGCACCGAGAACTGACAGTTTACTTGTGAAGCTAAGTTCTGGAGAGAAGAGGCGAGGCCTTTCAGACCCACTGGTTTTGCTATGACACACCCCTGGCTCCTCCCCCTGATAGTCGTAAAAGAGCACAAACCACGCCCATCGGGGCGGAGCAACCAGAGAAGTGCGAGTTGACAGGAATCAAACCGCCACCTATTTGAAGTTGCAAGTTGCTATGAAGTATATCTGTACTTACCATTCCATTTTCCTGTTGTGAGATTTATTTGAGATTGCAAATTACTACAAGTAGTAACTTAAGTTCCAATTTGTGAATTTTAACATTTTCCATTCCTCTTTATATTCTAAGATAATATACGTAATGTGACAGTAGTTCACCTCCCCTTTCCAAGATATTCCTATCTTGTTACCTAAAAGTTGCATTACCTCTAAATGCAAGAAACGAGTCTAAGTATACTTAAAGAAATTATGAATAATTGAAAAATGTTATGGTTGGCCTTCAGAAACATGTAAGCTGTTGACTTTTGTAGGTAGTTACTTTACAAATTCTTTATTTCCTCCAGAATGGTCTCCTCGGTTTCGGGGGTAGGGTCGGAGGGTGAACTAGACCCTGGGTCTGAAAGGCCTCGCCTCTTCTCTCCAGAACTTAGGTTCACAAGTAAACTGTCAGTTCTAGAGAGAGAGGCTTCAGCCTTTCAGACCCACTGGTTTTGCTCACCCGATACTTCAGGGGGCATGAAGATGAAGTCCTGCAACGACTGCATCAAAGCTCCCTGTAGACCGAGGAGAGCATAAAATGACCAATACAGAGTTGCTTTTCCAAAAAATTTTCATTCTAGTCATTATCTCTTGCAGCGTAACTCCCTTATACATCATCCTTGAAGCTGCTTGACCTCTGATAGAGTGGAAATTGGTGGAGTGTGTTGGCATTGGGATCAGCTCTGAAAATACAGTCCCTGAATAGCTGCCTCATCTTTGGAAGGGACATGATCTTGAAGTTTTCATCCAGCCAAATATGGTCTTCCCTATCTATGTTCCTTTTTCTGCACAGATTTTATTTGTGTACTTCAGATAAAAGTTTAATTGTCTAACTGGACAAATTTTTGGCTTTGTAGGGTGACACCTAAAGCTGAATTCAATAGGAGTGTAATTGTTTCTCTGATTCTTGGCCATGAAGGAAGGGTGGTTCCTTAACACAATGGTTTCTGGTGTGAAAGTGCTCCTGGAGATACATAGATGATTAAATTGTTATTGCTCTCAATGGGCAAGCCAAAGACTGACGAGCGGAATAAGGTCTTCTGAATCATGAGCAGCATAGAATCATCTCTTGTAGTGTTGAGGAAGGAAACTCACTTATCAAGATCCCAGCCTGGAAATTGATGAGAATTGCTGGGTCTTCTTCTATTTACTCCATCAAGCATAGCTTTAATATACTTGTCTTCTGCTAGACAATAATTGGGAAAGTATCCCTTCAAAACTGGTCCAAGAGCAGCTCGATATCCTTTTAGTGTGTTGTACGCTAGGCCCTTGTCTATTAATTCGTTAAAATAGAGTAGCAGTGTAAAAGAGGGAACTTGTTTACTTCCATATTTATTGTGTATGAACTCTTTAAAGCTACTGAAGAGATTTTGGTACTTGGCCAAGGAGCTGTCTCGTAAATTGGAAGTAATTTGTTGCATATCTCTGGAGGAAATATGGAAGGTAGTTGATCTTTTATATTCTGAAGGCGATCAAATTTAAGTGGTGTTGTGCTAAGGGTAAGGTACAGTCCATATGAAGTATCTGGCAGCCTTCTGCTTTGACTTTGTACTTCCGGTATTCCTTGGAGACTGTCTTGACTAGAGGAAACCATGGTTCCGTTTCCTGGGAAATAGTGCAGAAGAGCATGTTGTTATTACATTCGTTATATATCTTAAAAGCAACTTTATGCAGTAAGAAGCCTGGGGGAAAAGCATAAAGAGGAGAAGAACCTTCCCAGCTAATGTGAAGAGCATTATTACCAATTGCTTTTGTGTTGGGTACGGAAGAACAAAACAATCTTTTACATTTAGAATTAAAGCCATGGTGAAAAAGTCTATTTCAGGAAAGAAATTCATATCTGTGCAAATTAAATTGATCGATTATCGTCAAGAGTGGCTTCTGGATGTATGGAACCAAAGTCTCTCGATAGGGAATCAGCCATCACATTGCTTTTCCCTTTAATCCATTTAGTTTGAATGTCTATGTTGTTATTTTCCTTTGATGTCTAGTAACACTTTGATGGCCTCCTGGGCCGATTTGTTCCTAATGCTACCATGTTTTTTGACCCAACAGTTTGTTACTTGTGAATCTATGTGAATTAGTACTACTTTGTTTCTTAGTTTGTCTCTGAAGTGTTTTATACAGTAAATGCATGCAAGTAGTTCTCTAATGTTAATGTGCAGAGTATTCTCATTTTGTAGCCATGTATTATTAGTTGAGAGTATGCCATGTTCTCCTACTAATGCTCCACCCCAGCCAAAGTTGGATGCATCTGTGAATAGTTCTAGATCTACTTGATTATTAGAATGTTTATATCACTATACATATTAGTCTGTTTCCATTCTTCTAGAAAGGATTTGAAAGAAGGAGGAATGATTCTATATCCTTTAGCAAAATATCTATGAAACCTGTGAAGGAATTTAAGATGGTATCTACCATAAAGGTGTGAGGAACAGAAGTTAAGTGATCCTATCAATCTTTGATATAATTTAGGTCAGACCTGTTCAAGTTGGATACTGTATTGGCAAGCCTGATACATTTATCAATGTTTTTCTGCATTGGTCTCATTGTTTTTGTTCTCCAAGTTATAATGAACTCCCAGGAACTCTATCTTTTGCACTGGATGAATAACAGACTTTTTAATAGATATTTGCCAACCCAGCTCCGTGAGCACTTCAATGACTATTTGGATGTGAGCCTCGCCATTTGTGAAAGTCATCTGCCAATATGAGTATATCATCTAAGTAAATTAAAGATGAGTATATTATATTTCTTCCTAATTTGTATTTAACTACTGTTGTACATTAGTTTGGAAAAGATGTATAGGGAGCTGTCACTTTAACCCGAAGGGAACAACCGTCCATTTGAATTTACGTTTTTCCTAATTTGAACGTTAAGAATCTTTGAGCACTTGAATGAAGAGGGACGTGCCAATAAGCATCCTTTAAATCAAGTCTACATGCCCAGTTGTTTAAATGCAAATAAGGGAATATAGTTTTTAGGTTTCAGCATAGAGAAAGAAGGTTTCTTGATCATAGTATTAATGGCATTTCATATCGAAGATTAGGCGAATGCTCCCATCGGGTTTAAGCTTGTAAAATATGTGGTTAGAGTAATAAAAAGCATTTCTGTTAATTTGTTCTATTACCCCTAGGTCTAGTAATTCTGTTTACATTCTCTCTCTAGTATTATTCCTCTTGCTAGGAGAATAATATCTATCAACCCCTAATCTTTTCAAAGTCTTTTTGAGCCTTATTTTTATTGCTAAAATGGGAGTCTCACACCCTTACTGATCAAGTTGCATGCAAAAGAAGAATTTGGGTAGTTTTTGCCAATTTTTAAATTTATTTGTCAACGACCTACCTATCCCACTTACTGGAGGGGCGTGAGAGGTTTCCTTGGAGCTAGAGGCTTCTGTAGGGAAAATTTAACTCTTCTAATATCATTGAATTGTTAGTGGGTACCTTTGCCAAATTTTTATTTTTACTGTGTAGCTCTAGGTTATTTTCCTCTTGGTCCCAGCAGGGCTCGATGGTATTAAGAATTAATTAAAAGCATAATTAGTTTGTTTCTTATCTTTGATGTCTGAATTAATTGCTGTCTGTCCCCCTGTACTCCTTCCCCCTCTTCGGCCACCTCTCTTGATACCTCGCCTGTAGGGATTGAACCTATTCCTGAACCCAAAGCTTCCCCTGAATCCTCTGTAAAAATTAAATTTCCCTCTGGGGTAGCCCTGATGCTTGCCAAAGTTGAACCTTCCACCTCTAGAGGTAATGTCCCCTCCTCTAGGAAGGGGACCACCTCGAAAGCACGAAGCAATAGCTTTCCTTTGATCATCTGATAAGACCCTATATCATTAGTTTTCAGCTTTAATAATAGCATCTCTCGGTATCTAAATTGAGGTTCCTGGGTAAAGATCTACTTCTGAATGATCGGATTAAACTTTTTAATTAGATCAATGTGTTTCCTGAAAGGCCCAATTATCACTTTAAGTAATGAAATCATATCGTTAATCTTAGAGGGGTAAGCTAATTGTGCCAGAGCTGCATGTCCTTGAAAAGAAGATATAGCCATTTTAATGTTTCAATATCAAAGTGAAATTTTTTCTTGAAATCTTCATTAAACAACCTGCCACTTGGCCAAAAGTTTCAACTTTGGCAAATTTATCAATTTGAAAAGGTCTGCAAGTTCTTTATTATGATTACAAACAAGAATTGATCATGAGAGTTTTTGTCTCCTTCACTTAATGTTAATGCAATTAGGGAGTCATTCAATTGTATTTTCCCATCTCTATGAATGGAGGGCACAGCATTAAAATTGTTAGATATATAAGTAGGAATAGGTTTGTTAAGGTAACGCGGGTTTTAAATTCTTCATAGTCACTACTACTCTTCATTATAGTTGTAAATAATTCTTTCATTTGCATTCTCAGGTAATCTACACCTTTACGGCGAGGGCGCTTAGGAGGAGGAGTATTGTCATTCCTTTTTGCAGTCGAACCACTTCTGCAATAGGAGTGAAAACCTAGACTTAATTTTGATAATAAGTTTAAACAATGATGTCTATAATATGGCTCATGAATTTACAATCAGGTTGGACAGCAGCAGACCTAGAAGGCTGAAGCCAGGCAATCGGGTTCTAGGCTCAAAATGGCCTTCCTTCATCGGTTACTAATTCAGGTCAATCGGCATCCTCTCACTAATATCCCATACTTAAATTTATATAGCCTCTACAGTAATCATCTTATATATTTTATAGCCGACCTGTCAGAAATTCTTAAGACGCAGTTCCTCATGGTAAGGGGTAAACCATTATATCGAAAGGAAACGAGTGTGATATAAAATTCTACCCATTAGCTGAGGTATGGCGCAATTATACCCGCCTTTGACAAGGAACCCCTCCAGTTAAATGTCCGACGATAGGGATCTTCGGTGGGATAGGCGGAAGGGAGCGGCTAATAGGTAGCCTAGATTGACGTAGTATGTTAAACTTAAAGTTAGAAAAAGTTAGGCTTGTTATGCTACTCAGCTCGTAAGGCAAAACTAGTTAACACCTCACCTTACAACATTAATTACCTTTGTCATATAAGTATCTGGTCCTTATAATGTTTTTAGGCTCACTTTACACATAGTTTAGGATTATATGATAATGTACTTCGTCTCGAAATTTATCTAATCTAAACTTGTTTTTACGATTATAACTACCGCACAGTCTGTTTCCGGCTCATTGTTTTACCTTTTACTGCCATGCTTGTGACGTCATCAGTCTATATCCGCTGCTATCCGAGACGTTTTTTTATATAAAAACAGAATATTAAACCTTACCCTTTCTCCACTAGTTTCAATAATGTTTGATTCTGTAATAATAACAATTGAAGAATTTCACTATTGGAAGGTTCCTGGCTGGTTTCTTCCGTTTTGGGACCTCTCTTCTTTTTGGGTTGTGCCGGTGGAATATTGTCATCATCGCTAGTTTCGCTGAGATTATGCACATCTGCTGATACTACGACTTTTTTGGACATTTTAATTAGTTGATTAAGTCGTTGTCCCTCGTAACAATAATTAGGGGAGGGTTGTAGTAATGGTGAGGTGTAACAGGTGTTGCCTGTGTCCTGTCAACTTCAAATATGGCGGTTTGATTCCTGTCAACTCGCACTTCTCTGGTTGCTCCGCCCCGATGGGCGTGGTTTGTGCTCTTTTACGACTATCAGGGGGAGGAGCCAGGGGTGTGTCATAGCAAAACCAGTGGGTCTGAAAGGCTGAAGCCTCTCTCTCTAGAACATTACAGGCGGTCCCCGGGTTACGACGGGGGTGCCGTTCTTGAGACGCGTCGTAAGCCGAAAATCGTCATAAGCCGGAACATCGTCAAAAATCCTAAGAAAACCTTACTTGTAATGCTTTGGGTGCATTGAAAACTATGTAAACTGCATTCTTATGGCCCTTTTCATCAAAAAATCCTTCAAATATTGATTATTTTGCACTTTTGGTGTCATATTTCATCTCCCAGATGAGCGTTGTAGGCGTCGTAACCCTGGAAATAACGTCTATTGACAAGCATCGTAACCTCGGAACGTCGTAAGCCGACACCGTCGTAACCCGGGGACTGCCTGTATTCACGAGGATCAACTTCAGGAAAAGAGCGGAAACCACCGCATCTACAGCGATAGCTCCATTCCTTGACCCATAATTTATTTAATTAATGAAAATGAAAACAGAGTAATTACAATTTCATTTTCAAACCAAACAAACCAGTTGTGGAAAATACAATATAAACAAAGCATACGACGATGAAGCGGGCAGAGAGCGATGACGAACACGTCCTCCACACACGCGTCGAAAGCGAAAGTGGTTCTTCACCTCCCAGGTGCGCGGCGCGCGCACTGTTGGACAAGCGGTTAACTACCGTTCTCCCCTTGTTTGAAGCTTATGACCGTTCCAGCTGCCGCTAACTACTTCCTATTGTTAAAGGACCGAGGGTTTGTATTACGTATCGGAACAATTGCCCATTTTGTTAGTTCAAACTCAAGAAAAAACCCACTAAAAATGCTTATAGTACCTGGTTTTTAAATAGTTTTATCACAAAAAGTCCATTTTATCATGAAATTTATTTGAAAATTCAGTATTTTCTGTATATTTCTCATAGAAAAATACTGCGAATATGAGAATTTCACATGAATAATGGGTATATAAGGTCCATAGAGAAATCCACAAAAAGTGAGTCTGTGTACTACTGTACGGGAAGGAAATAATAATAATATCCAGTAAAAAATTATCTCTGGAATGAAAAATTTTGTAGTATAGTAAGAAAGGGGCCCTCCCTTGGCAATATGATACTCATCTGGAATAAGATGTAAGCACTCTTCTTCTATCAGGAAAAACATTACTTGTGCTAAACAGGTGCACCACAAGCAAGATGCAAAAGTAGGATAAAAAAAAAAAAAAGATTGTTTATTGTGTGAATACAAAGAAAAGCACTAACACTACAACTTTACTTTTAAACCTACTTAATTTATTTTAATTTTATTCACTGAGTTCCCTCACTCTAGGTGATTGAAAAATATATTTTTATCATTAGTTTTAATTATACTTACCCAGTAATTATACGGCTATATGTGCACCTTATAACTGTATAATTACTGAGTAAGTTACATAATTAAAAATGACAATAGTATTACTTACCAAATACTCGGTTGTATTTCCAGCTTCTTTTGTAAATCCTCCCCGAGGCTCTTCCAGTTCTTCATCTACACCATCGTCTTCACTTTCGTCATCCTCCTTATCATCTTCACCGTCATCCTCCTCTTCCTCTTCCTCATCCTCCTCAACATCTTCACCGTCATCCTCATCTTCCTCTTCCTCTTCCTCATCCTCCCCCTCTTCTGCCTCATCTTCTTCTTCCTCCTCCTCTTTTACAACACATCCTAAAAACAATACACAATCCATACTAAATACATAGTGCTAAAAGGTCAATTTAACAGTACAGTACTTACTTCTCACAGGGCTAAACCAAAATGTTGTTTCTCACACAACAGAATGAAATTAATTACAGAACTATATAAAGAAATGTACTCAAAAGTTCTACTCGAGCCAAACCTTGCTGTTAGAAACAAATAAAATGTAATATGAACAAGATAATACAAGTACCAGAAGAATACAATCCAAAGTTAATTTCATGAGACACCTCTGATGATAATCCACTCCCTTACCTGATAAATTTTCTGGTGGAGGATCACCTGCCCTACTGCAATATGAAACGAGCAGCGCTGTTAGGCCATTAGGCAAACGAATATCTCTGAGGAAAGAAACATCCATTATTATAGAGTACAGAACTATTTAAGTTTGTGCACTTAATGTGTGAATAATAAAAAAAATTGATGAATACAAAATTTTACTAACTAGTCACTAGGTAGCCTATGTAGCATACTAGCTATTGTACTTTTAGGAATAACATACCATACAACTGCTGGGCATAAATAAACAATACACTTGTGCCAACAGATCAATTACAAAGCCAGCCAATTACAAAAACACATGAATTAGGTAGAGTATGCAAAACTTTTAAACCTTATGAAACTACTGAATGATTGATGGCCATATAGTGGAAATAGCCACTGTAACATTAAGCACTTGGAATGGCCCTTTGAGGTAGGTTATAGTAATCCCTTGTCTCCCTACTCTGCATAGCTACTACCCTAGAAATGGCTGTATACCTACACCTAGGTAGGCTAGCCTTAGGCTGTTCAGTTATAGGCTAGAGTAAACAACCGCTTTGATCACCCTTTTCATCAACATAATGGGATATATGAAAGCGCCATACAAACTAAAATAAATATGTTAGGTCTTCGTAATATATGTTTTCAAGGGAGTTTTTAAATCCCATGTGGTGTCTACAGTGGACCCCCCGTATTCGCGTTCTCTGGATTCGCAGACTCACACATTCGCGGATTTCTCTTGGGAACATTTCCCTGCATTATTCGCGAAAAATTCACGCATTCGCGGTATTTTTCTATGAGAAATATCCACAAATTCCTGGTTTTTGTTATCAATTTCCTCATAAAATGCACTTTTTGTGATAAAACTCCTTCGGCTTTCGACATGCCCTCTCCCTGTGGTCCTGGGAGTCCGACAGAGGTCTAGACCTAGAGGCGTTATAAGGCCGATCTGACGCCCCCTCCACAACACTAGGGGCACTAATTCAACATCACTACATTCACAACACTGATTGGAGAGCGAGCACTTTAGATTCCAATTACTGATGTAATTCACCAACAGAAAGGGCATTACCTCTCACAGACACTTCCTCTAGGCCTGTAGGCCATACCACAAGGTTAGGCAAAATAAAGTTTACTCTGCTTACTGATCTTGGAGGAAGACCTCCTGATTCTATTACGCTCTAATTTGCGTACATACGAATCATACATCTTCCTTCGGAATCAGTCAAATATCACACTAATTACAATGATATTGTTAAGATACAATAAAGTTTTGTACATACTTACCTGGCAGATATATACTTAACTATAGACTCCGTCGTCCCCGACAGAAATTCGAATTTCGCAGCACACGCTGCAGGTAGGTCAGGTGATCTACCACCCCTGCCGCTGGGTGACAGGAATAGGAACGATTACCGTTCTAGAACCAGATTTTCTCTTCCACCTGTCTCCTGAGGGGAGGCTGGGTGGGCCATCAATCGTATATATCTGCCAGGTAAGTATGTACAAAACTTTATTGTATCTTAACAATATCATTTTTGTACATGGAACTTACCCAGCAGATATATACTTAGCTGATTGACACCCTTGGTGGTGGGAAAGAGACAACTATTTACTGAATAGACAGGTAAACAACATACGTTGTAGGTAATAAATAAATAAAACCTTGGTTCCTACTTGATCAGGCGGAAGACTCCATGGCTAATGCCTAGGAATCTGCTTCGCCTCAAGAGCCTCAGCGAGGATGTGACCTATGGCTAAGAGTTCTTGTGGGTCTGTCGATGGGGTCTTATCCATTTACTCGACAGAGCCTCTTACATGACAATATGCCTATGCCTAGTGGCATAATTAAGGAGCACAACACCGATCCCGATCACCTGATCCTAACATGAGAGTTGGTGCTTAAGTTGAAAAGAGTTATCTACAAACTCCTTTCAAACAACCCAAAGAAAAAATACGACGTTAAATAAAATTTAACTCACTAGTTAAGGATCAGTATCTGCTCCCTATCCCAGCAATGTATCCGCAGACACGTATCAACCAAGAGAGAAGGATCCCTCGAAGGTTATCTTGACATCCTTCGGATAATGGGAAGTCAACACAGAGTTGCATCTCCCGTATGTGACAGCTAATATGTCCTTATGACATATTGTTAGGGAAAGAACAAGAATTCGGAAAAGCTCGCACTTCATGCGCTTTTAATTCTCAGCTGTTTGAAGGAATCATCAATGCACTTATCAAGCAAAGAAGGCCAGGGCGTTCTTTGATATAGATCTCTTCTGGGTGAAGCCTGGAGCCTGGCTAGCGCTTCGTGCCTGGCAGGCGCCTAGCGCCTGTCTAGCGCCTCGCGCCTGGCTGGAGCCTTGCGCCTGAATGGCGCCTAGAGCCTGGCTGGAGCCTCGCGCCTGGCTGGTGCCTGATTGGCTCCTCCTTCCTGGCTAGCGCCTCGCGCCTGGCTGGAGCCTTGCGTCTGGCTGGTGCCTTGCGCCTGGAAGGCACCTGGAGCCTGGCAGAAGACTTCATGATTACTGTCTATGAGTCTGCATGCCTCAAGAGTTTCAGCGAGGTAGGGACCTATGACTGACAAACCCTTCTGGATCATGTCAATGGGGGCTAGCCCGCTTACACGACAGAGCCTTCTCGGATCGTGCCAATGGGGGCTGACCCACTTACATGGCAGAGCCTTACCTGTAACCATATCATGGGGACTAGCCCTCTTACATGACAGAGCTTTAGGTTTCTCTTTACTGGAAGGAGCCTTGCGCCTGGATGGATCCTCAATCCTGACTGGAGCCTAGCCTTGAAGGAGCCTGGCACCTGGATGGCGCCTGGCTGGCTTCTAGAGCCTGGCTGGCGCCTCGCGCCTGGCTTGGCTCCTCCACACTTGCTGGAGCTTCGAGCTTGGAAGAGTCTCTAGGCTGTCTGGCGATGTCCACATCGGACACTCTTATATCTGTCCGATTTGTTTGCCTCTGGCGCATTTGCGCCAGGTTGGAGGCCCGCTCCTTCTCAGTATCCGACCATGACAGAGTTCCTTGGAACTGTCCGCCTCTGGCGTTTTTTCGCCTGTATTGGCATTTGGCGCCTGGCTGGCGCTACATTGTCCGAGAGTCCTGAACAACCACATAGTTTATCAGGAGACTGGAGAAGGGTGGAAGAAATTCTTCCCCTTTGAGCTTTTGGCCCCTGGCAAGGGGAGGTGATTTTAGTCAGCTACACCCAGTAGACGACAGGATATCTAACAATACGAGAGAGAAGAGTCTTCCTCCGAGGAGGATCCTTCGTGAACACTTCTTTTGCTAACGAGATCTCTTCTTACATGTTGATGAGGTTCCTCGTTGCAGAATCTTTCCCTATCCTTGCCCGAGGAAGGGAAGGAGTCTGGAAGTCGAAGGAGAGACTGAGCTGAAATTGGGCGTAACCCTGATTTCTAGCTCTTATTGTATCCTTCTGAATACCTTCTGGGAAGCATTTTGAGCCCTCATCGCACCCCGAAGACTCTGTAGGCAAACGTTTAAACCATCTCTTCTTCTGTAGATGAAATGAAGTTTTTATGTTAAAACAAAGTTTAATGTATACTTACCTGGCAGGTATATATATATATAGCTATATTCTCTGTTCCACCTGGCAGAAATTTTCAAAACTCGCGGCAAACGCTAGTAACCTATTAGTAGTTCAGGCAACCACCACCCCGTTACCGTGGCGCTAGCGCTAGGAACCGTTCCCAATTGGGCCAGATTTTCTCTGAACCCTGTCTCCTGACGGGAGGAGGGTGGGAATTAAATTATATATACCTGCCAGGTAAGTATACATTAAACTTTGTTTTAACATAAAAACTTCATTTTAATGTATGACACTTACCTGGCAGGTAAGTGTCACACATTTGGAGGTGGGTCAAAGACAGCAACATTATTAGAGTATAAAAATATTATTAAAATATTATTAAAATGACAATTTGTCCAAAATTGCATTTTTCCTAACTACACCAGGTGAGGAGGTGAAGCGTAGCCAGGTGTTGTAAGGGTCGTGGTGGTGGTCGTAACCATCGCATGGGTGACCGCCACGGAGCCAGCGAGATGGTAGAGCAGCCCTGGACACTCGGTACGCCCTCAGCCCCAACGATGCCCACACCTGTCCGAGGTCGTCCTTCGCGGCAACCGCACCTGAGGAAGCAAAAGTCGGGTGATTAGCAGGATCCTCTACCCGCTCGCGCGAAGACGAACGGATAGAGGACCCAGAGTACAACTCGACGTCAGGGTATCTAGCGCCCTCCTCCACACTCGACAAGTCAGGTGAGGAGAAGGACCTAGAAACCCCCCCCAAACCCCCCCCGAAGGGGAAGGCGGTCCGCCAAACGTGGAAGCTGAGCGGGCGGCAGGAAAGAAGACGAAGTGTCCGTAACCAAAGGAGTCGCGGGAGAGCTTTCCGACGACTCCTTTGCAGGCCTTCGCTTCTTCCTGCCCTCATACAAAGGTCATGCGCCTCCGACCAATTATTACAAACTTCACAGGGCTCGGCTCGGGTGCATTCGCGCCCCCGACACCGAGCGCGCACAAAATATGAGGGTCAATCTCCGGGAATGAGCGGAACTTTCCGCGATTTACGCCCTTCGGTACGACCCGGCATAGTCTCCGTGGGTAGCGAGGCGAGGAGATTCCATCATTGACCAATAATTCACAATTAATTAGATAAAGAGAAATGATTGTACTTACAATGATTCTTTCATACACAAACACAACAATATACTCAAGGAAAGCAAACGACGAGAAGCGGGCAGAGAGCGTCGAACACACACGTCTACTCGCTGTGAGGCCAAAAGCAAAAGTGGTTTGTTTACCTCCCAGTCGCGCGCGCGCGCCTGTCGGACAAGCAGTTAACTACCGAACCCCTTGTTCGAAAGCTTACGACCTATCCAGCTGCCGCTAGTACCTTCCTATTGTAAAAGGACCGAAGGTTTGTATGCCGTGTCGGAACAAATGACAATTTGTCCAAAATTGCATTTTTCCTAACTATACAAACCTGAGGTCCTTTTACAATAGAAGGTACTAGCGGCAGCTGGATAGGTTCGTAAGCTTTCGAACAAGGGGTTCGGTAGTTAACTGCTTGTCCGACAGGCGGGCGCGCGCGACTGGGAGGTAAAACAAATCACTTTTGCTTTTGGCCCAAGCAAAAACTGCAGAGTGAGGGGTGGCATGAGGTGGGGCTATGTAAAAGGACCTCAGGTTTGTATAGTTAGGAAAAATGCAATTTTGGACAAATTGTCATTTGTTCCGACACGGCATACAAACCTTCGGTCCTTTTACAATAGGAAGACTCACTTCTTGGTGGGAGGAATCTGAGTCTTTTGTGAACAGACTGGTGTTCGCCCAACCTTGGAAGTCTCCCTGGTCGTAAGAGCGAGGGAGGGATCCAAGCCTCTGTCCGATTGATCGGGGTGTGCACCGCAGGATCAATGGTCAGACCTCTGGACCGAGTACTAAGAGAGAGGCAAGCGTATCTCTTCGTACCAGCATGTAAGAACTTGTTCCTGTACAGGAGCAAATATAAAGTCATGGGTTTGACTCTTGTAGGCATCCACTCCCCCCCTTGTAGAAGGAAGTGGGTGGATATTCTGCTCCTATCCCTAGTGAAAGGGATAGGATGGGGCTCTGTCATATAGCTCACCTGCATCTCGTCCTCATCCAGCGTAGTGACGACGTGCCCTCTGACAGGTAGAGGAGTAGGAAAAGACGGGAAGAGGGGAGCCAGTCACTCACGTCATTCACACATCCATCCACACAGTCACACCAGGACTCGATGCTGTTTCAGCCTGCGAGGGTCTGGGTTAGCTACACAACTTGTTGAGCAGCCACCACGGGTCCCAAGGAAAGGTATCCAGGACCTGTGGCAATATCCCGAAGGTGGAAGGACGTAAGGTAGTCTGGTTAGACCAGACCCCTGCCTTCAGGACCTGCGCCACGGAGAGTTCTTACGAACGCCACGAGGGCCAATACTTCTGACTTCGTGAGCTCTCGACGGACGTACGGAATGTCGTCACTACCATCAGCCTCATACGCCCTCCTGATGACCTCACAGCAGAATGAAAGAGTGTTCTTGGATACTTCTTTCTTGGTTACCCCGGTGCTAACGAAGAGGCGTCGACACTCAGCCTGAGGTGTCGAGTTTTCTTCAGATAGCGCCGTAGCGCCCTCACAGGACAAAGCAGCATCTCATCCGCATCATTATCGTGAAGTCCAATAGGGAGGGAATCGTGAATGACTCGAACCTGTCGTCAGGGATCGACGGTTTCTGAGTCTTCGCAACGAAGTTCGGGACGAAATCGAGCGTCACAGATCCCCATCCCCTGGAGTGTCGTACATCATGGAAAGACCATGAAGTTCCCCTCCCCTACTCTCTTCGCCGATGCCATGGGCCAGCAAGAAGAGGGTCTTGAGGGTCAGATCCCTGTCTGACGACTCTCGGAGTGGCTCGAACGGCGTTCGAGTCAAACTCCTAAGGACGAGAGTCACATCCCACGCAGGAGGCCTGAGATCCCTGGGTGGGCAAGACCTTTCGAAGCTCCTCATAAGCAAGGAGATCTCGAACGAGTTCGAGATGTCTCCAATCCCCTCAGTTTCAGGACGAGCGCCAAGGCGGCTCTGTATCCTTTGACTGTGGGGACTGAGAGGAGCTTCTCTCGGCGAAGAAAAACGAGGAAATCCGCTACCTGCTGAAGAGTGGCTCTGAGAGGAGATAGACCCCGTCTACGACACAACAACCACAGAAGACGGCCCACTTCCCCTGGTACACAGCTGCAGAGGACTGACGGACGTTTCCAGCCATCTCTGTTGCTGCGCTACGAGAAAAGCCTCTCGTTTCGCAAGAGATGGTGGATAACAGCCAGCCGTGAAGACGTAGGGACTGGACTGCTCGTGTACCGCTCGACGTGTGGCTGGGCGAGAAGGTTGTGCCAAGGGGGAATCTCTCTCGGTTCTCCTGCGAGAAGAGCCAGCAGGTCCGGATACCAATGGCCTGTGGCCATTTGGGAGCCACCAGGATCATCCTGAGATTCGGGGTGACCAGTGCTCGACTGATCACCTTGCGAATCAGGCTGAACGGGGGAAAGGCATAGACGAAGAGGTTGTCCCACGGGTGTTGAAGAGCGTCCTCTGCAGCTGCCCATGGGTCCGGCACGGCCGAGAAGAACACCTGGAGCTTCCTGTTGTGTCCGGGTGGCGAACAG
>NC_061107.1:143512402-143609718 GCF_015104395.2 Macrobrachium nipponense
TACCTGGAACCATTCCAACTATTCCTCAGATCTTCCCTGCCGCCGTTTCGGCTAACATCGTGGATTTTTACTCGCTTTCGCCCGTGTTTTTCGCAATTGATTTGGTGTAGTACACTTTGGCTTTGGCTTTCGCTTGTTGTTGGGTGTATGTAGATCATCTTGATAATGATAATGAATCATAATGAATGATGATGATAAGAGAATGTTTACATTATTATTGTGACTATTGCTTATTCTTGATCTCTCTTTCGCATTTTCCAAACATGGCTGACTCTGCTTCGAGTGTAAGAATGTGAGTGAGAGGATGTAATTCTTGGTTTGTTAAACCTCGATAGATTCTCATTAATATTATATAAATTGAGAAGCAAGCGTGATCATTTGCATGATACAAGGAGAAAATGACTGGATAGATATTATTGTTATGTGCGAAATCTTGAAAATAATAACATCAGGATAGCGAAGAGTATTATGTCTCGCTCTTCTAGAGATAGTCAGGGAATTAACAATTCTTTTTCCCTTGCTAGTGATCCTATTGACCCTGCTTTCATAGTAATAGTTTCTATTCCCCCTACTGATAAAAGTGTTGGTCCAACTTTATAGGACATGATAGCGACCATTCAAGCCTTTGGTAAAGGTTTAATCCCCTGTGGAAACAGGGAGAAATCGTGGTCGAATGTGAGAGATTTCAGAATCACAAGTTACATTGTTAAAATCAGTGCAAGTGCAAGTGCAGTGGAGGGTGCGACCGCTCGGACCTGTCGTGCTCCTAGTCCTAGACCTCTTCCAAGCTCACCAACCTCTGTGAGAAGGAATGTCGACTGACGAAGGGAGGCGAGAGGCTTTAGCTACCGAGCGGCCGTCCCCTCGAGTGTACCTGTTGATGATCCCCAGGATGTTCACCCTCGCCATAGGAAAGGCGAGGTAAAAATTATTATATTTTTTTTTCGATTGATACGGCTCGGATCTATCGTACTCCTGGTCCTAGACCTCTTCCAAGCTCACCAACCCCTGTGAGAAGGAAAGTCAACCGACAAAGGGAGACGAGAGATTTTAGCTCCCGAGCAGTTGTCCCCAGGACACTCATACTCGCCATTGGATAGTTAAAGTATTTTCTTCGTCGTCTGACGATGCAGTAGCCAGACGGGGCTGGCGTTAAACTTCGAAATCTAGATCCTTCATAAGAAGGAGATCATGAGTGACGCAAAGCGTCAAGAACAGCCAGGATGTAGCATTGCAGCAGTCCGAAGAGATTTTAGTCCGATTACGAAGACAAAAGGAGGTTGGAGAATGTCAGTTCCCCCACCAAAAGCAGTAAGATGTCGCACAGGCGGCCATCTGCTTTGGTGGCAGATGGAAAGACGTCGGACACGGTTGGTCCTTTTGTCGAAAGCAGTAAGATGTCGCACAGGCGGCCATCTGTTTCGGTAAAGGACAGACAGATGTCAGACGCTTTTATGCCTTCTGTACATTCTCCTCTTCCTTCTTCGCTTTGGTCTTCGTCTCCGGATGATTCATTGTTTGATGTAGATAGATACTTCGTATCTGTCTATAGTATTCAGCATATACAGAAAAAACTATCGTCATACATGAAGATCTACCAGATGGCTCGACATGACACCCGTCAAGTACATAAGCATAGTGACGACGGACGTCAAAGAACCGAACGTCAATATGATCATGGCGTCAAGCGTCAAGTGATTGAACATCAAAGTCATATACATCATGACGTCGGTCTCCGACATGACGTTGAGTGTCAGCAAGAGTTACAGCGTCAAGATCATAAACATAATGACGCCGAACACCAAAGAGACGAGCGTCAAGAGGATCATGACGCTGAGCGTCAAGATCCTAAATGTCAGGATCATGGTGCCGAGCGTCAAGATCCTAAGTGTCAAGATCATAAGCATGATGAAGGATCATATACAGCACGATCCCTGACACTAAAGATCCTAATGTCAAGGGGATCATAGCTTCGTCCGAGTAGATCTTGAACATCAGGATCATAAACAGCATGATCCCGGGCACTAGAGTGTCAGGATCATAAACATCATGACGCTGTACACCAAGTATCCATGGGTGTCAGGATCATATACAACCGCCAAGGAGATCATGGATCCGACCTTCTAGATCTTGAACACCTGGATCATAAATGATCGTCAGGATCATAACATCATGACGCTGGACACCAAAGATCCATGGGTGTCAGGATCATATACAAACGTCAAGATCATAGAGCTAAGCGTCAATAGCTTGACTGTCAGGATCATATACATCATGACGCCGGACATCAGCAAGACGTCGCTACTTATGTTTGATTACATTCAGGAGAAAGGAAACTTGATAACGTCTTTTCTCCTGTGAGTACCTTAGAACCTGTTTCAGATGAAGAGCATTCAAAGGAACAACATGCTTCATCAGATTTGAAAAGACTTATAAAGGTCTGTAATGAGATTTTCCAGAGAGCTTTATTCCAGCTACTCCTCGTTCCCCTCCTTCAGAGTTTACGCTTGGGAAAATCGTTCTAATATGACAAACTTTACAAAGAGGGGTTTTGTCTCCCTCTTCCAAGAGAACTCTAAAGGTGATGGATAACTGGAGGCAAACGAAGAAAGAGCAAATTAAGACAGTTTTATCGTTTTCCTCCAGCAAAGTTAGCATCCAGCTCGAGTGTATGGTATGAGACGAGAGAAGCTCATGGCCTTGGAATTCTTTCTTCGACCCAAGAGGACTTCTCGAGTGTGGCGGATTCTTTTCGTCGAACAGCTATGAACAGAACCAAAGTGCTTTAGTCGACTTCAGAATTAGATCAACTCGTCAGAGAAGTGTTCAGAGCTTTCGAGTTTTAACTTTTTGGGAACGTAGAGCATCAAGGTTTTCACTCCTAGACGACAGACGTCAATATTCTGAGCAACAGGACGTATGGACTCCAGGACGCCAGGCATCAAGATTCTGGACACCAAGACGGTAGGCGTCAAGAAACTAAAAGTCAGGAAGCCGATCATCAGATTCTCGACGACAGAGCTCCAAAAGTCAAACTGGACACCAGGACGCCAGGCGTCAAGAGGCTGGACACCAAGACGCCGGACGTCAAGTATTTGAACAGCAGGATGCCAAATGTCATGAATTATTCTTTCCTTACTTATTAGGTCATACCCATTCATCGGGCCTGTTTTATGCGCCTCTTTCAGCACAAAAGTTAGTGAATGAGGTCTCCTCTGCCTTAACCCAGAAGGCCACGCAGGACTTAATATCAAGAATTCTCGATACTTGTTTGTACGATAATCAGGAACCTTGCAGAATGCTCGAATTCCTGGGATTTCTAGCATTTGCAAGTAAATCTACTACTGGAGTAAGAATATCTCTCAGTAGATGACCAACCCTGGAATACACAAGAACGAACCCGAACATCCAGTTTAGCTTGAACTTTTGTCTTCCACAAGGAAGAAGAAGGCGGGGACCAGAGAGGTACCGGATAACACCGGTACTTTCTTGCCTGGGGTTAGCGGCGCTGCCGCTACGCCAGGTTCCGGCTCGGTCTCTCGTTCGCGAGAAGTTCTGAGTGTACGATCTCCCGCGGGAGACCGTACAGCCAGAGTTCGCTCGGCGCCAGGACCGCAGCACGGAGCAGAAGCTGGTGAGAGCCGCTCAGGTGACTCTTGCCAGGCCAGCGGCCGCTCTCGCAGCGACCAGCTGGTAACCCGGGTAGACGTGACTGTCCCTGACCAGTCACGGGCTGAGGCTGGGAAGAGGTCCCCCCCTCCCGATCGTTGGCGCCAGCCTCGGCTGGTACCAGTGGTATGATGCGCCACGAGGACATGCACCGGTCTCACCGCGACATTGGTCTCTGCAGGTCTCCTGACCGCCGCTCCCACAGGAACTGGGCGGATAGGGGGACCAGCGGCAGCTCCTCTGCACACGAGATCGGGGCCGCTGTTCTCGGTCCAGCCGTTTTTCCCAGGGAAACGGCTCGACTAGGCCTGCAAGTTGGTGATCGCCTGCAGCCCTCCAAGCCCGCTGATTCTGCCAGCGAGCGAAAGTGGAGCGTCATGTCTTCCTCTCCCGTGCCTGCAACTTCCTCGGTTTGCACCGGGAAGAGCGAGGCACAGCGGGGTGATCGTGAGGGGCATGCCCCGCACGATCCCGTCACGACGCCGTAAGTACCAGGTATGATCTTCGGACCGACCAGGACATACGCGCAAGTGGCAGGAGGAATCCGAGAAGGGTCTATCGCAGTTCCCCCTCCTTAAGGGGGAAGTTCTCGGAATATGCTCTTGTTCGAGGGGCTTGACGGTCCTACTCTGCAAGATGCCGTGACTTCCGAGATCCAGAGGATCTGTACTGAGGTTATTGCGCTGATTCGTCAGCACAACGACCTTGGGGAAACATCGCCGCTCCCACCAGCAGAGCCCGCGTCACGGGCTCAAGTCGTTCTGGAGCCCGAAGAAGGGAACCCAGACTGACGGTGGGCTTGCCGCGATCGGAGCTTCTTGGCTCGGTTCTGGACCAGGTAGAGCCTCTCGTCTCCGGACAAGATGGCTTGCTCAGGTCTAGCTGGTCGAACAAGCTAATTCCACCTCCTCTACTGTGACAGAGGCGTTTCTACAGAGTATTGCAGGCCCTTACCCCCCCCTTCCCCCCCCCCCCCCCCCCCCCCCCCCCCCGGTCCTCCTGGGAGGTTTCGACCTCGACAAGGACTGGAATGAGTCAGAGGTCGGTATCGGCTCTCTCCTGTCAGGTGTTGATTGATCAGCCCCACCCAGACGACGTTGACAGTGGCGGCAGATCCTTACCTACAGTGTGAGTTCGTAATCCTGGGGGGGTGGGGGGGGACGTTTTCTGACGATACGTTTTTGTACATGCAACTCACCCAGCAGATATATACTTAGCTATAGACTCCGTCGTCCCGACAGAATTCAAAACTCGCGGCACACGCAACAGGTAGGTCAGGTGAACTACCATTCCCGCCGCTGGATGGCGGGATCCGGAACCATTCCCGTTTTCTAATCAGATTTTCTCTGTCGCCGGTACCGACAACAACAACTGTTGTTGGTTCCTCCTGCTTCGAATTCTGCTCGTTCGCCGAGAATTGTTGGATTGACCTTTGGTGAAGTACTGTTTTTTCTCTGGCTTGGCATACGCTTTTCGTGGACAGTTTTGGAATTTGGATAGGTTTTTTTCTCTCACGATGTCTAATGCTAATGTAACACCTTTGTTTAGAGTGTGTGTAAGGGATGATTGCAAGGTTAGACTGCTGAAAGCATCGGTAGACCCTCATACAGTATGTGTGAAATGTAGAGGTTCTGAATGTTCTTTTAACAATACTTTTGTAGAATGTGAAGGACTAACTGAGCAAGAATGGAAGAATTTATCTTCTTATATTAGAAAACTAGAAAAGGATAGAGCTAGGAAGGCTTCCGCAAGGAGCTCAAGTAGGTCTTGCTCATTTGAACCTGAAATAGAAACCAACATAGTAGATTCTAATCTTTCTCCTGTAACCTCAGCCCCTTCTCCCTGTATTGAATCCAAGGATTCGTCTTCAGAGATGGAGATCATGAAATCCTCTATCAGGAAGCTACAGGAGCAACTTAAGGCTTTGGAATCCAAAGGTAAGAGTGAAAGTGACTTGTGCAGTGATCCCAGTGTATTGGAGGGGGCGTCTGATCAGCTCCGCATTGCTCCTAGGCCTAGACTTCTTTCAAACTCCCAGGAACAGGGGAGGAGGATTGTCGACAGCCGCAGGGAGGATGTGGAGCATCCCCAACGGTCAGGCGTCCCTTCAGTAGATCCTGAAGAAGCGACCCAGGCTGCCTTGGATAGCCGCAGAAAAGGCATCCTTAGAGAGTGCTTTTCGGCGTTGGATTCGTCATCGCCGAAGCGTGGCTGCAGTTCGGCTTCAAAGTCACGCCCCTTGAAGAGATCTTGGATTTCGCCTAAAGGAGACGCTTTTGACTCGAGCCCTGAGCGCTTCCCTGAGGATTTTCCTTCAGGCAGTAAGAAGGCTAGACGACCTTCTCCCGCTCCTCAAGATCCGACCAAGCTCTTCCTTATTAGCCTTCAAGAGCAGTTGTCCTCCCTGGTAGGCGCCCTCCCTAAGGATTCTGCGCGCAGGAAAGACGCCTCTCTACCAGTGAAGAGATCAAAGAGACTTCCCGCTAGTAGCAAGCGCTCATCTCCTTTCAGAAGAGACCTCTCTGATTCTTCCAGGCGCTCTTCTCCACACAGGAGATCCCCTTCTAGCAGGCACTCTTCACCTGAGAGGCGCTCTCGTTCGCCCTACAAGCGCTCCTCTCCTCTGTACAGACGTTCTCCGCGCAGTAGACATCTTGAACCTCTCAGGAGCTCCTCTGTTCGTAGCAAGTTTCCCAGCAGTAGCCGCTCTCCGAGGAGGCGCACAGCACCAGATTCGCCTAGGGATCAGGAGTCGGACTCTTCTGTTGAACGCCAAGAACTCGATAGGCGCCAGGATCACGGCAGGCGTCAAGAGCCTATCAAGCGCCAGGATCTAGTTAGGCGCCAAGAGCTTAGTAGGCGCCAGGAGTCGAGTAAGCGCCAGGATCCCATCAGGCACCAGGAGCCTTGCAGGCGCCAGGATCCCATCAGGCGCCAGGATCCCATCAGGCGCCAGGAGCCTAGCAAGCGCCAGGATCTCGTCAGGCGCCAGGAGCCCATCAGGCGCCAGGACTTAACAGGACCCCTTTGCACGTAAGGAGCTCTCCAGTGATTAGGAGCCCTTCTCCTCGCAAGACACAGGATCCTGCCAATATCTCTTCTCCATTCAAGAGCCCCCTTGCAGCTTGCAGCAGCAAGCATAGATCTCATGGAAGGCTCTCTCCTTCACGTGACAGGAGTCCTTCTCCTTCTCAGATCCGCTCCGCTTCGAAGTGCTCTTCTACAGCTGGATTGTTCGAGGAGGTCTCGGAGGAGGAGTTGCCAGTCGATGCAGTAGTTTCCGACTATAAGAGGCTTTCATCGCTCTTACTTAAGGAGTTTGGGGATACACTTCAGCCAGCTGATCCTCCCTCGCCAGGATCTTTGCTTTCGAGCACTAAGTCTCCAAAAGCCTCCTCCTTTGTGAAGATGCGTCCGACCCTTTGTATGAAGGAGGCCTTCAAAGGCTTTGGAGAATGGCTTCAGTCAAAGAGAGAAGCGGGCAAGACAGTGTTTTCCTGCCCTTCTTCCAAGCTGACGGGAAAACCTGGAAGATGTTATGATACCAAGGAACCCATGGGCTTAGGACTTCCCTCGTCAGCAGATGCAGACTATGCCTCGCTTGTGGACTCTTCCAGGAGGCGCTCCCTCCTTTCAGCAAAGGCTACTTGGGGGATGTGCGAGCTCGACCATCTCCTCAAGGGCCTCTTCAGGACACTTGAGGTGTTCAATTTCATGGACTGGTCTCTGGGAGCCCTTGCTAAGAGAGCTCAAGACCCGGACTTCGTAAGCATGGAGGAGCTGTCTAGTGTCTTGGCCTGCCTTGATAGAGCTGTGATGGATGGTTCGGTAGAGGTTGCTTCCCTCTTTGGCTCTGGAATCTTGAAGAAGAGGTCCGTCTACAGCTCCTCCCTGACTAAGTCAGTCTCTCCTCTACAGAGGTCGGCCTTATTGTATTGCCTCTTTCGAGCCACCTCTTCCCACAGGATACGGTTAAAGATATAGCCACTTTAGCTGGGAAAGCCATGCAGGACCTCCTTACCCAATCAGCGAAGAGATTTAGACCCGCTGTTCCCGTGGCCAAGAAAGAAAAAGTACCCCTTCAGCAGCCCTTTCGGGGAGCCTCTTCTTCGAGAGCCCCTCTCAGAGGTCGGAGGCCGGATCAGAGAGGAAGACCTTCCAGGAGACCTTTCGGGAAGGCAAAGTGAGCGAGAAGTCCTCCAGACATCAGTAGGCGCCAGACTTTCGAACTTTGCCAGAGTCTGGGCGCAGAGAGGTGCGGACAGCTGAACCCTCTCAATCCTCGAGAGAGGATACGATCCCCTTCAGGGAAAATCCTCCCTTAACGAAAACTCAAGGGAGTTGACGGCAAAGTACAAAGATCCTGTCCGGAGTCAAGCTCTCCTGCAAGCAGTAGACCTTATGCTACAGAAGCAAGCCATAGAACTGGTGCAAGAGCTCCATTCCCCAGGTTTCTACAATCGGCTATTCCTAGTACCGAAAGCCTCGGGAGGGTGGAGGCCGGTTTTAGATGTAAGCGCGCTGAACTTCTTTGTGATAAAGAAGAAGTTCTCGATGGCGACTTCTTCCTCTGTGCTTTCTGCTCTTCGTCCAGGGGACTGGATGGTATCCCTGGACCTTCAAGATGCATATTTCCATGTGCCAATTCATCCGGCATCAAGGAAATATTTGAGATTCGTGTTGCAGGGAAGAGTCTTCCAGTTTCGAGCGCTGTGCTTCGGTCTATCGACGGCCCCTCAAGTCTTTACGGGCATCCTAAGGAATGTGGCACATTGGCTACATTTAGAAGGGATCAGGATCTCAATGTACTTGGACGACTGGCTCATACGGGCAAAATCAAAGGTTAAGTGTCTGGAGGACCTTTCATTGACGCTAAGATTGATGCAGTCTCTGGGACTCCTAGTCAACCTCGAGAAGTCCCAGCTGGATCCCCAGCAAAGCATCGTCTATCTGGGGATTCAGATGGATTCTCGGGGTTTTCTAGCGTCTCCATCACAAGAGAGAATAGAATGCTACCTAGCAAAGGTTGCAACTTTTCTAAAGAAAGAACATTGTCTGCGAGGGAATGGATGAGTTTGCTGGGAACCCTCTCCTCGTTGGAGCAGTTAGTTTCTTTAGGAAGGCTACACCTCAGACCCCTTCAGTATTACCTGAAGGAGAGATGGGACCAGAGTTCTCAGGAGCTAGGAGACTCCTTTCAGCTGACGGACAAGATCAAGGAGGATCTTCGATGGTGGCTGGACCCAAAGAAGCTCAGCAAAGGAGTTTCTCTGTACCAACAGAGCCCTCTCCGAGCGTTGTTTGCAGACGCGTCGGATTCAGGGTGGGGAGCAACGCTGGGCTCAGAAGAAGTGTCAGGCACCTGGAAGGGAGCACAGGTGTCCTGGCACATAAACAAGGAAGAGTTAAAAGCCATTCATTTAGCTCTCATTCACTTCCAAAGGCAGATCTCAGGATCTGTCATTCAGATCAACTCGGACAATATGACAGCCCTCGCCTATATCAGGAAACAAGGGGGAACTCATTCATTCTTCCTTTACGAGACAGTGAAGGATTTGCTGCTCTGGGCTCAGGAGAAAGAAATCTCTCTTCTCACCAGATTTGTGCAGGGAGAAAGAAACGTTCGGGCGGATCTGCTAAGCAGGAAGAACCAAGTCCTCCCCACGGAGTGAACCCTCCATCCACAAGTTTGCGAACAGTTATGGGAGTTATGGGGAAGACCGAATATAGACTTGTTCGCGACCAATTGGAACAAGAGACTGGAGAATTATTGCTCCCCGATTGCAGATCCAAGAGCAATAGCCTTAGACGGCCTCCTGATGGATTGGACGGGCGTAGACGGGTACGCTTTTCCCTCCTTCAAACTAGTAGGGGAAGTGATAAGGAAGTTTGCTTCCTCAGAAGGAGCAAAGCTGACTTTAATCGCTCCCTTTTGGCCAGCCCTAGACTGGGTTACAGAGGTGCTGGAGTGGATAGTGGATCTTCCCAGATCGCTCCCACTAGGAGTGATCTTCTCAAACAGCCCCACTTCGACAGGTATCACAAAAACCTCCCCGCTCTAAGTCTGACTGCCTTCAGACTATCGAAGGACTTGTTAGAGCAAGGGGGTTTTCAAGCGAGGCTTCGAAAGCCATCGCAAGAGCCAGGAGACCTTCCACGTTACGCGTGTACCAGTCGAAGTTGGGAGGTGTTTAGAAGATGGAGCAAGTCTCAGAAGGTATCCTCTTCCAGTACCTCTGTAACTGACATCGCGGATTTTCTTCTTTACCTAAGAAGAAAATGTAATTTAGCCGTTTCAACGATAAATGGGTACAGAAGCATGCTGGCCTCTGTTTTCAGGCATAGGGGACTAGATGTTTCAGATAACAAGGATCTGCATGACCTTATTAGGTCTTTCGAGACCTCGAAAAGCCAGACCAAGAAGAACCCTAGTTGGAACTTGGATGTGGTCCTTCAATACCTTATGTCGGACAAGTTCGTACCTTCTCATAAGGCTTCCTTTAGAAACTTGACGAGGAAGTCGCTGTTCCTTTTCGCCCTAGCGACAGCAAAAAGGGTAAGTGAGCTTCAAGCATTGGAAGGCAGAGTTGGATTTAAGAAGAGCTCTGCTATTTGCTCTTTCAAGCCTCTCTTCCTAGTGAAGAATGAGAACCCATCAAAGCCATGGCCAAGAAGCTTCGAAGTAAAAGGGCTTTCTTCTATTACGGGGGAAGAGCCGGAGAGGACTTTATGTCCTGGAAGAGCCCTCAAGTTTTATTTACAAAGGAAGTCTCAATTAGGAGGTACAGAAGAAAGTCTATGGTGCTCGGTCAAGGATCCGAAAAGACCCATTTCGAAAAACGCTCTAACGTTTTTCATAAAGGACGTAATTAAGGAGGCTCATCTCTCCTGTGGTGATGAGCATTTTAAGCTCCTCAGAGTGAAGGCGCATGAAGTGAGGGCCATAGCAACCTCAATGGCTTTTCACAAGACGTGGTCTCTCCAAGCTCACTTACGGGAGGTGTAACTCGGTATTCGCTTCTCATTACTTAAGAGATGTGAGGGTTACATATGAGAAGTGCTTCTCACTCGGGGCTTACGTATCCGCGGATTCAGTACTGGGAAGAGGAGCTGAGGTTAATCCTACTTAGTTTAGTTTAGTTTTCTTTTTAACTTTGTGGTGTTTGTTTTTATGGTCGATTGGAAGAGGGTATAGGAAGTTCCCCCCTTTCAGTCCATAGCTCTAACATTGTTAGGATGGTCAGGTGGTCGGGATTGACTTTAGTTCTCCTCGTTGTGTAATTTTTAGGAAACCTAAAGCTCTGTCATGTAAGAGGGCTAGCCCTCATTGATATGATACAGGTCAGGCTCTGTCATATAAGCGGGTCAGCCCCCATTGACATGATCCATATAGGCTCTGTCGCGTAAGCGGGCTAGCCCCCCTTGACATGATCCAGAAGGGCTATTCAGTTATAGGTCGCTACCTCGCTGAGGCTCTTGAGGCATGCAGGCTCATAGACAGTAATCATGAAGTCTTCTGCCCAAACCAGGTAAGAACCAAGGATTTATATCCTACAACAATTGTTGTTTCCTGTTGTTAATTTTTTTGTAACTAGCTGTCTCTTGCCCTCCACCAAGGGTGCCAATCAGCTAAGTATATATCTGCTGGGTAAGTTGCATGTACAAAAATGATATTGTTAAGATACAATAAAGTTTTGTACATACTTACCTGGCAGATATATACGATTAATGGCCCACCCAGCCTCCCCTCAGGAGACAGGTGGAAGAGAAAATCTGATTAGAAAACGGGAATGGTTCTGGATCCCGCCACCCAGCGGCGGGAATGGTAGATCACCTGACCTACCTGTTGCGAGTGCCGCGAGTTTTGAATTCTGTCTGGACAACGGAGTCTATAGCTAAGTATATATCTGCCAGGTAAGTATGTACAAAACTTTATTGTATCTTAACAATATCATTTTTCCAGACTCTGAGAGGACATTTCTGCAAGGTGATGGCTTCTCCTTCTCTTCTCCAGCTGCTAGTTCCGCTGGGAAGGTGAGCGAGTATCCAATTTATTACACATTCCCTCTCTCCTTATGGCTACGAGGGAAAGGGAAGGGACCCTACAGAGACTTCTCTGTAGGATTCCACGCTGGGGACTGCGCTACAGGGGGGACCTTCGGGTCCTACCTGACGTAAGCCCGGTCGTTGAGGACAGATCCTTCCCCATCCCCGATTTCTACGGGAATCGAGAGGACCACCAACTGATAATCGTTTAACGAATTCGGTGGGGGTTTCGCCGAGTACTTAGAATTCTGCAGAATTTCTAGCACTCAGTGTTCGAAGTTTTTACGATCTCCAAACACGTAGGCGAAACCACGGTCCAAAGTGAGCTAGACGAGAATTCCCGATAATTGTTACCACGATAATCGGGAACCTCGCCGAATGCTCGAATTCCTGGAATTTCTAGCGTTTGGAAGATGACTGCCGCTGAAGGAAGATATCTCACAGTATCAATCCTGGAATAGAGAAGAACGGACGGGAACATCCAGTTTGGCTTGAACTATCGTCTTCGGTATTCTGTTCACCATTGAAGCTTTCCTTCGGGGAAGACTTCTCCTTCACTCTCTTGATTAGAGATCGAAGGCGGTCGATCTCCAATCCTTATTCTCATTTCTCGAAGGGAAAAGAATTTAGGATGGAGGTCGTTGTACAGAATCCTACAAATATAATACGTATATTACCCTCGCGACATGATTCTGTTAAGCAGTCGATTGGTCCGGGGTGTAGGCACATACAGTAGTTAACTCTACGGATTGTGACCAAGACGATTAATTAATTAAACTGCAACTCGGGGCTGCCTGCAACCTCCCAGGAGTTACCAGTTTCGCTTTTAGTTAATTATGGTATTGTCACAACAACACCAACTCGGCTTTTGTATTTACCGAAATCCGTTTCGTTTAAATATAATTGCTTGAGCATATCTTTTCTTTATGATCAATGGTTCTAGCCGAACGCATTCCTTTGTGGAATGGATTACCTGGCAACTGAGGATGACGGGTCAGCGAGAGCTACTGCATATTGAACTGCCCGAGGCAACTCAGTACCAGCTAACTCTCTGAGATGCACGGTCAGTTATATCTCTCTGCCCAACAATCACGGACTTAGGTCTCTGATTAACAGGGATTCTTGCATACATGAATGACCATCTACTGCTGTGACACTCTATTTCATCGCCTTCGACATTGCGAGAATTTTCAACAGAGATATCTCTTGGACTCTTTCATCTTTCTGTTTACCGCACGGTAACAGAAGTCTGTACTAGTCTCCCGCTGCATTGCACTGCGATAATGCGAATGATTTTTGCAGATATCTGAGTTTGTCTTTAAAATATCTCGTATTTGTAGGTGTGCAATTGTTCATTGTTCACCCCGAATTAACAGATGTATCGGAAGACATCGCTTACTCCCCGACCTGTCAGCTCTACCAAATGTTCAGCCCATGAGAAGCAGTTCTTCAGGCGGTACTCCCCTGTGTTTTCATTACTGAAAAACGCCCCGCTTTCATTGCAACTACGACTCCTCACCGGACAGCAATGAAATAGCGGTTAGCGTTTTCAGTCATTTGTAAGCACAGGTTCAGAATCTTGAGAATCCTTCTCTCGATTCGGCTGTGAAGACGTAGGTTGCATTCAATGTCTACCTTCATCTTCAACGGCACATAGTGTTGTTTCTCCTTAGCTGAGATTCAACTACTATGAGAATGTCTTGCCTTCAGGGACCTCGGTCTCTAGAAGGCAATTGACTTTCGCCTGTTGGGCACATGCCTTAAGAGAATCATCACCTCGCCGTCTGGCATCGGTGACAAACAAATACACTATTTGTTTGGTCTCTCGACATAACCCTTTAAAGGGCGAAGGCCACGTGACTTACTCGGATGCTTGGACAACTTGCCTCACTACCGAACCAGTCAGTCGGCAGTTGTCAGAGCGCCCGAGTCAGTTACAAACTACGCTGTGGACTTGGTTCGGTTGTTACAGATCAATCATTACTTCGTCTTAATAGCTTGTCCCAGTGCCCATAATATCGACACCCACCATGGAGTGTCGGTGTCCTATGCACTACCGAGAAGAAGAAATTCGCTGCATGGGGATAGGAAGATGCGAGACACTTCGCTGCAGACGGATAGACCGGTATGGGTACTGGACATCACCGAAGTCGAGAAGAGGGATAGGTCATGCGACTATTCCCTTCTTTTCCTCTGACGGAACTGCATGACTTTTCCTGCTAAGTCAAGCATCCAGGGGATGGGGATCCGTGACGCTCGATTTCGTACTGAACTTCGTAGCGAAGACTCAGAACCCTTCGGTCCCTGACGATTGGTTCGAGTCCTTCACAATCCCCTCCCTAATGGACTTCACCGCCTTCGAGGGGAAGGAGATGCTGCTTTGTCCGCAAAAACTTCTCCGTGGCGCAGTTCCTGAAGGCAGGGGTCTGGTCCAACCAGGTGGCTGCTCAACACGTTGTGTAGCGAACCCAGACCCTCGCAGGCTGAACAGCATTGAGTCCTGGTGTGACTGTAAGAATGGATGAGTAAATGAGAGTGTGACTGGCTCCTCTTCCCATCTTTTTCTCCCCCTCTACCTGTGGATAGAGGGATACGGTCGTCACCCTGCTGGATAAGGACGAGATGCAGGTGAGCTACTCAACAGAGCCCCCATTCTATCCCTTTCACTAGGGATGGGAGCAATTATCCACCACTTCCCCCAACAAGTGGGGGAAGTGGATGCCAACTAGAGACAACCCATACTTTATGTTGCCTCTTGCAAACAGGAACAAGTTCTTGCTTGCTGGTATGAAGAGATACGCTTGCCTCTCTCTTAGTACTCGGTCCAGAGGTCTGACCATTGATCCTGCGGTGCACACCCCGATCAATCGGACAGAGGCTTGGATCCCTCCCTCGCTCTTACGACCAGGGAGGCATTCCAAGGTTGGGCGAACACCAGTCTGTTCACAAAAGACTCAGATTCCTCCCACCAAGAAGTGAGTCTTCCTATTGTTAAAGGACCGTGGGTTTGTATTACGTATCGGAACAAATGACAATTTGTCAAAAATTGCATTTTTCCTAGCTATACAAACCTGAGGTCCTTTACATATAGTCCCACCTCATGCGTTTTTTGCATGGGCCTAAAGCAAAAATGATTCTTCACCTCCCAGGCGCGCGGCGCGCGCACTGTCAGACAAGCAGTTAACTACCGTTCTCCCCTTGTTCGAAGCTTACGACCGTTCCAGCTGCCGCTAGCTACTTCCTATTGTTAAAGGACCTTAGGTTTGTATAGTTAGGAAAAATGCAATTTTCGACAAATTGTCATTTTTAAGTATTTTTATAGGGATTTCAACTATTTGCGGGTTGTAGCTATTCGCGATGGGATCTGGTACGCGTACACCACGAATCCGGGGGTCCACTGTACTCACAAATTTTTCAGACATTTCCTCACCAACATTTTTACTCTTGAGTTCCAAGTCAGATTGTATTTTTTTCTTGTATTTTGGATAGTAACAGATAATGAAGTCAATGTGCATATATTTTTATTCTTGCATACTAATAATATTTAGGCAGAGTTAGACACTGGCAGGTGTATTGCTGCTATTTACACCATATTCCTAATTTACTTCATTTGTGAAAGTCGTAATTGTTATAACTTGCTGTAATAATGAATCAAAAGAAGTAAAAAACACACCTGTACTTTGGATCAAGTTAAAATTTAAAGCAGTTTTTAATGTATATAGAACCATCAATGGTGCATATATAATAATTAGCTTTCAAGTTTTTTGTACAGAAATTATAAAATAAAAAATATTTACAAAGGTATAAAAAGTGAAAAAGTAAAATTAAGGTCAATAATGGGCAAGATAAATACACACGAAGTTCATGTTATATATCATTACAGATGCTGTAGCAGTCTTCAACTACTACATCATCTGTGCTTTAAAATTAATACAAATACGTACGAAACCTTTACGTATATGATGTATATATATGTAATACAAAATATTAAAATAATTATTAGAACTAATTTTATATAAAACTGTTTTTACCATTAACGAGAGCTACAGTGGACCCCGACTTTGCTGCGCTTCCCTTTTTCACGTTTCACTTTGTCTCAGGTTTTTGTCGAACATATCTTTCACTATTTCTCAGGAACTTTCACCAATTCACATATTTTTTCATAGTGTTATAGTATTCACTAATAACTGTATGTATTTTCATTTTATTTTCATAACTACATATTTTATAATAAAAAATGATTTATTAATTTTCAGATTTTAATTTCTGGGCCTAACCTGTGTCGTCCCATGAAATGTTCCTATAGCACTCATTTCTAAGGTATAAATATTGCTAAATATACAAGAGAAAAAACTATATGGTTATGCCAGAGTTTCCTGGCTCGCTCACCCTTAATTAAGGGTCTCGGTATGGAAACTGGGGCGTGTGAAACCACTATCAGAGGTCCCCTGCCAATTAGTCTCTTCCTTTCTCAACATCCCCCGTTCTACAGAGGAGCCTCTCGCATATAGGGGGGAGGGTAGGGAGTACAGTCGGGAGATGGGTTCACCGCGTCATGCTCAGTGTGGATGGTACGGGGGGGGTGCCCACCCTGGCGAGCTTGTTTTGGCCACTTGGCTCGTCGGGACAGTCTACACCACGTACCACCGAGTTTTTGCTTTCCCTATCCGCAGCCCCCATCCCCACACCTATCCTCCCGCCCCGGCGGGACCGGGATCCCGACTAAGATGGTATCTGTTATGCGAGTAATAGTTACGATCTTTTATATGATCAAATGCAGGCCTAGGTTTACCTATTTTCCCTGATTTGTTCTCATAGAGTCTTAACTGGAAGTAGAAGATAGCTTGGAGGAAGGGGAGACTGCGCTAGGAGTGAACGGGAACTGATAGAGCATATTTAGATACACGCATGTTTAAGCATATAGTATTTTTAATTACTTTAAGCTTAAGGTAAGCTTAACTTACCACACTTCGGGTTCGGTTACTATGGCGGGCATATCCACCCCGCCGGGTATTCAGAACCGAAGCAACATGTTATTTTTCACTAGCTCCTCCCCAGGGTTTCAACCTTCTTGTTTTCCTCCGTCCCGCACTCCGGTGGGGACGGATAGTAGGCTTGAGATTCTTTCTTAATTGACTAGAAAGCGCTTCTCCGGTGCCAGCGGAGTCAGGCCAGGTTCAGCCATAACTAGGGCCCGGAGTTAGTGATATACAATAATTAATGAGATCCTAGTAGTAGACACGCATTCCACCGGAGGCAACTTCGGTGACATTAGAATTGCGATGTATGCCCCACCGGAGTCTTCTCCGGTGGGTTTAAATAGTGATACTCATGTATCAATCAACTTACAGATAGTACGCTGCCTGGAGATGGCATGCACGGCCATGCTCCAAGAGCCGTGCGGACGTGTGGTTTGCCGGTCCCATGCCGGATGTGCGGTCCTGGTGGACTCCCTGCTGGTGTGGCACCTGGAGGGGTGCGAGGTGTGCTACTGACTGGTGAGAGGCCTCACTACTGAGTCGGTACGTACCACTCTCCTATTGATACAATAAGGATTATATTGAATGAGGATCATATTGATACATACTAGACTAAGTAGTACGATCTAGGCTAGAAGGTAATGTAGCTATCTCTTACAGAACCCTCAAGCCGTCAAGGATGCGGCTTTGTCAACCCTCAAGGTCTGGGGCGAAGGATTTGGCAGGAACGTCAAGTCCAAGCAGCCCTACATGCTGTCAGAGGAGCTGGCCTCGCTCATCTATCCCAACGCGAAGAGGTCAGCAGCGGTAGCGGCTGACTTGGCGGGCCCCATCATCGCCAGGATCCAGGAGGAGACCCAGGCCCTGCCGGAAGACTCGGAGGGCTTCGGCGAAGAGGTGTTGGGAGACGTAGCGGTCATGAACCTGGACCGCGAGCCCATGGTTGTTGACAACCAGGGCAAAGGTAAGAATGTAGTTGAGGCAGGTAGTATACGGGCTAAAGGTCTGTCCTTTAGCTCGTCTCAATCTTCTTCCTCTTCTTTCCAAGGATTCACTGGGAAGCCCAAGACTGTTAGGGACAAGTCAGGCTTGGTGATCCCTAAGATCAAACCCACTAGCACGCTAGCAGCTATTAAGAAGTCCTTGCCAAAGCCAATGGCCAAGTTGAGCCGCGCCAGCACGCCACCGGCTCCCAAACCAGTGACGGACTTGGCAAAAGCTACTCCCCCTCAACAGGGGTCAAGAGTGAAGGGTCCTTAAGCTAGACCCCAGGAACCTAGCTTCGACCCAGCGGTTTTCTCCTCCATGCTGATGGAGCAGATGGGGACCCTGGTACAAACCAAGTTCCAGGAGATGTCGTCTCAGGTGTCCTCTAGTCTCGAGGCATCGGGACAGTCTATGCAGTCCCTGGCCGAAAGGCTAAGGAACCAGGAAACCCTGGTGGCGGGTATCCAGGAAACCCTGGTGACAGGACAGCTCCAGCCCAGGCAGGCACGACAGCCCCTTGCAATGCCGGACTCATCAAAGCTGCCTCCTTTCAAAAACAACAATCCTTGGAGGTCAGCAGCATACGCCCCGTTCGCGGAGGGTATGCTAACGATAGAAGGATGTGGGACCCGGCCGGTAGAAGATTTTGAATTCTACCACCCGGATCTCTAGTTCCCCTTCCAGGGCTATGCCCGCTTGACTGAGGAGGCACTGGTAAGGGAAGACAAGGTCCCGAAGGAGACTGTTACTTCTCTAGGGACCAGGCCCAATCCGCCTGGGTCCAGAACCTAACAGATTGGGAGTGTGTCAACACGAAGTTGACATCCCATAAGAGCCCTTTTACTATGTTTGTAGTGAGTGACAACACTCCTACCCCATGCCTCTCCAAAGTGGCCGAACTAACACTTCAAGCGGCTACAGATGAGAAACCAATGCCACAACTCCAGGAGACAGATTTGCCTTCCCTTCTGCTCCCTGGGGGCATGGAATGTTGGATAGACGCTCCTGCAACTTTTTCAGTTGGTAAACTCAGCCCAGACTGTGCAAGTACACAGTTCAGTGAGCGCCTACCTAGGCTCCCAGACACCTTGGTAAAGGCAGAGCACAAAGCGAGGTGCAGGCTAAGCAGGTCCCTTAATTCCGCCACCATGACAGAAATGACTTCCCTGGTGTACGCGGATGAGCCACTGTTTAAAATTCTGACGAAGTCATATCTTCACACCGTACAGTGTGACTTATATGACTTTGCGGTGGCTAGAAGGAACTGCAGGAAGCACATCTTGGCGGATGCTTCCATCAGGCATGAGCCGAATAGGCTCATCAAATCCTCGATCTGGGGAGCGAACTTGTTCCCGGAGACCATCATAAACGAGGTTCTCGGGGAAGCGGCCAGAGTGAACCAGAGTTTGAGGATACGCTGGGGGCTCATTTCTAAGAGGAAGTTTGAACCCTCCGGAGCGCATCCTAAGGGCAGGAAGAGGACAAAGAATTTCCAACCCTTCCAAACCGCCCAACCCCAAGCTGTGGTACAGGCGGTCCCAGTGACTCAGCTAAACCAACCCTCCACCTCAAAGGCACAACCTCAACAGCAATTACTGAGCCAACCATCTCAGCAGCCCCAGAGCTCAGCCACCTTTCCCACCTCTCCAGCATTCAACGCTACCTTTGAAACCCAAGGAGGGCTTCAAGGGTGTAACATATATGATAGAGGTAGTCGAGCCAGAGGAGCTTTCTGGCACAGAGCCGGCGGAAGAGCCTCAGCCCGAGGCAAAGGCTTCCGGGAAGCCCTGGGAAGTCGCCCATCGGCTAGCCAGGGAGACTCCCCATGTAGGAGGGAGGCTGTACCTCTTCCGGAATCGTTGGAGGTTCAGCAATTGGGCCCACAGTATTGTGTCAAAAGGCCTGGGATGGAGTTGGAAAGAAAGGCCTCCTCCATCAACCAGCTTTTATCAAAAACCTACAATAGACTTAATAGAATACACCCAAGACCTTCTTCAAAAGAAGGCAGTGATGGAAGTCAAACACTTGAAATTTCAAGGGCGCTTGTTCAGCGTTCCAAAGAAAGACTCAAACAAACCAAGAATAATCGTAGACTTGTCCCATCTAAACAACTCATGTATTCTTTGCGACAAGTTCCGTATGCTAACCGTCTCGCAAGTGCAGACCTTACTTCCTCGTGGGGCCGTCACCAACTTTTATAGATCTTACAGATGCCTACTATCATGTCCGGGTAGCAAGACACTTCCGGCCCTTCCTAGGCTTCAGACTAGGAAAACGGGCCTATGCTTTCAAGGTGATGCCATTCGGCCTCAACATAGCACCCAGAATATTTACAAAGATAGCGGAGACGGTGGTGCAAGAATTGAGGACTCAATGGGTAATGTTAGTGGCCTATCTGGACGATTGGCTTATCTGGGCCACAGACGTCGAACAATGCCGCAAAGCAACGGACAAAGTGATAAGTTTTCTGGAATACCTTGGATTCCAGATAAGCAGAAACAAATCCCAGCTGACTCCGGCACCATGCTTTCAGTGGTTGGGAATACAATGGGATCTGGACTCATACCGATTATCAAGCCCACCAGTGAAGCGCAGGGAGATAGTGAAGGCTACAAGACAGTTCCTCAAAGGCAAACAGACTTCTCGGCAGAACCAAGAAAGAATCTTAGATTCACTCGCATTTGCTTTGATAACGTACGTCCTGTTAAAAGCCAAACTGAAGGATATAAACCGGGTTTGGCAGACCAGAGCAAACAGAAAATCTTTGGACAAACTTTCTCGGATCCCTCCTATATTACGGAAGAGACTCCGTCCTTAGACAGAAGTCAAGAGCCTGGCAAAGTCAATACCATTGCAGTTTCCTCCGCCAACCCTGGTAGTTCACATGGACGCCTCTCTCAGCAGCTGGGGAGGATACTCCCAGCACGAAAAAGTGCAAGGGTCATGGTCACTAACATTCTGCCAGTTGCATATCAATGTACTGGAAGCCATGGCAGTGTTTCTGACCCTGAAGAAACTTTCCGGCGAAGAAAATCCACATCAAACTGGTATTAGACAGTTCGGTGATAGTCCACTGTATAAACAGGGGAGGTTCCAAATCGAGCCACATAAATCATGTGATGATAGCAATCTTCTCCCTAGCAGCAAAGAACCAGTGGCACCTGTCAGCCACTCACCTAGCAGGAGTAAGGAATGTGGTGGCAGACGCCCTGTCAAGGACTACTCCGCTGGAATTGGAATGGTCCTTAGATGAAAAATCATTCAAGTGGATTTGCCAACTGGTGCCAGGGCTTCAAGTAGACCTCTTTGCCACAGAATCCAACCACAAGCTGAGATGTTATGTAGCTCCCAATCTGGACCCTCTGGCTTATGCTTCAGACGCCATGTCAGTGGACTGGAACACTTGGAAGAGGGTCTACCTATTTCCGCCAATAAACTTACTATTGAAAATCCTGAACAAACTCAGGTCTTTCAAAGGGCGGATTGCGCTAGTAGCTCCCAACTGGCCCAAGAGCAATTGGTTCCCGCTACTAGTGGAGTTGGGTCTCTGCCCCCGGCGGATCCCCAACCCAAAATTGACGCAGTTAGTACAAACGCGGACTGTATCCGCTTCCTCAGGAATTCAGAATGCCCTAACTTTATGGGCTTCATGAAGTTTGCAGCGCAAAAGGATGCTAATATTGATCCCCTAAACACCCTGTTCCTAGAATCAGATAAACAAGAATCTACACTGCGTCAATATGATTCAGCAGTTAAGAAGCTAGCCATCTTTCTAAAAGACTCAAAGGTACAGACGATGACTACGAATCTGGCAGTTACTTTTTTTAGAACCTTGTTTGAAAAAGGCCTAGCAGCTAGTACTATTACTACAACCAAATCTGCCTTAAAGAAAATATTCGAATTTGGATTCAATATTGACTTGACAGATTCGTATTTCTCATCTATCCCCAGAGCTTGTGCTAGATTAAGACCAGTTCATAGACCTCAAATGGTCTCCTGGTTTTTAAATGATGTACTTAAGCTAGCTTCAGACACTGTCAACGAATCATGTACTTATATAACCCTTCTCAGGAAAATATTATTCCTGGTAAGTCTGGCCTCAGGAGCCAGAATATCTGAACTGTCGGCCCTTTACAGAGAACCAAATCACATTGATTTCCTCCCATCTGGAGAAGTTCTGATTTTACCAGACCGAAAATTCTTGACTAAGAACGAGGATCCACAAAATAGGTGGTCCCCATGGAAGATTGTCCCACTTCCACAGGATCTATCTCTATGTCCAGTAGACACGCTGAGATCCTATCTAAACAGAACTTCCAAAAAGTCCTCAGGCCCTTTATTTATTAGAGAGAACGGTGGAACCATCTCCCTTAAAGCAATCAGACAACAAATTCTTTATTTTATCAAACAAACCAATCCGGAATCAATTCCGCATGTGCATGACATCCAAGCAGTGGCCACCTCAGTTAATTACTTCCATCACATGAACTTTGATGATCTCAAAAAATATACGGGCTGGAAATCACCGACAGTATTTAAATGCCACTACCTAAAGTCTTTAGAGGCCCTTAAATATCCGACAGTGGCAGCAGGGAACGTAGTTTCCCCTGACACAGCCTAGCATTAGTGAAATAACTAGTCTTAATAGCCTATATCTCTCTTTAGTTCTTTCTCTCCTACCTGCCTCGCTAGCATTCTTAACCTTGCCTTGGTTGTTTACCTGGTTGTACGATTGACCTTGGTTTCACCTGGACTGCACTTTTGATCACTCCTGATTGTATATACGTATATGTAAAATCCTGTATTTGGGTGTTGGATGAATCTGTTCCTACCAGATTGATTGTATAATCTTATGTTTATTTAGGATAAGGACAGTAGATTTAAGGATATTATTGGAATCTCTGTAGAGTTAAGAACTTTATTAAAACTACTGTAGAATTAGTTATAATTCTTTAATTTTCCTTCCAGTAACTTGATTACACCAGATTTCCAAGCTGGTGGGGCCAATTCTCTGTTACTGTTTCATGGGACGACACAGGTTAGGCCCAGAATAGGGATTTTGACAAAGGAAAAATCTATTTCTGGGCAGTGACCTGTGTCGCCCAGTGAAACCCACTCCTCTATCTTCCTCACCCTATCTGGCCCGAGCTTGAGTGCTATTCACAGGAATGTCGGGCAAGATGCTAGTAGTAGCAGTAGCGGGCGGTAGATGGCCTGGAACGGCTCTTCTGTAGAACGGGGAATATTGAGAAAGGAAGAGACTAATTGGCAGGGGACCTCTGATAGTGGTTTCACACGCCCCAGTTTCCATACTGACACCCTTAATTAAGGGTGAGCGAGCCAGGAAACTCTGGCATAACCATATAGTTTTTTCTCTTGTATATTTAGCAATATTTATACCTTAGAAATGAGTGCTATAGGAACATTTCACTGGGCGACACAGGTTACTGCCCAGAAATAGATTTTTTCTTTGTCAAAATCCCTTATTGATACATACTAGACTAAGTAGTACGATCTAGGCAAGAAGGTAATGTAGCTATCTCTTACAGAACCCTCAAGCCGTCAAGGATGCGGCGTTGTCAACCCTCAAGGTCTGGGGCGAAGGATTTGGCAGGAACGTCAAGTCCAAGCAGCCCTACATGCTGTCAGAGGAGCTGGCCTCGCTCATCTATCCCAACGCGAAGAGGTCGGCAGCGGTAGCGGCTGACTTGGCGGGCCCCATCATCGCCAGGATCCGGGAGGAGACCCAGGCCCTGCCGGAAGACTCGAAGGGCTTCGGCGAAGAGGTGTTGGGAGACGTAGCGGTCATGAACCTGGACCGCGAGCCCATGGTTGTTGACAACCAGGGCAAAGGTAAGAATGTAGTTGAGGCAGATAGTATACGGGCTAAAGGTCTGTCCTTTAGCTCGTCTCAATCTTCTTCCTCTTCTTTCCAAGGATTCACCGGGAAGCCCAAGACTGTTAGGGACAAGTCAGGCTTGGTGATCCCTAAGATCAAACCCACTAGCACGCTAGCAGCTATTAAGAAGTCCTTGCCAAAGCCAATGGCCAAGTTGAGCCGCGCCAGCACGCCACCGGCTCCCAAACCAGTGACGGACTTGGCAAAAGCTACTCCCCCTCAACAGGGGTCGAGAGCGAAGGGTCCTAAAGTTAGACCCCAGGAACCTAGTTTCGACCCGGCGGCTTTCTCCTCCATGCTGATGGAGCAGATGGGGACCCTGGTACAAACCAAGTTCCAGGAGATGTCGTCTCAGGTGTCCTCTAGTCTCGAGGCATCGGGACAGTCTATGCTGTCCCTGGCCGAAAGGCTAAGGAACCAGGAAACCCTGGTGGCGGGTATCCAGGAAACCCTGGTGACAGGACAGCTCCAGCCCAGGCAGGCACAACAGCCCCTTGCAATGCCGGACTCGTCAAAGCTGCCTCCTTTCAAAAACAACAATCCTTGGAGGTCAGCAGCATACGCCCCCTTCGCGGAGGGTATGCTAACGATAGAAGGATGTGGGACCCGGCCGGTAGAAGATTTTGAATTCTACCCACCGGATCTCCAGTTCCCCTTCCAGGGCTATGCCCGCTTGACTGAGGAGGCACTGGTAAGGGAAGACCAGGTCCCGAAGGAGACTGTTATCTTCTCTAGGGACCAGGCCCAATCCTCCTGGGTCCAGAACCTAACAGATTGGGAGTGTGTCAACACGAAGTTGACACCCCATAAGAGCCCCTTTACTATGTTTGTAGTGAGTGACAACACTCCTACCCCGTGCCTCTCCAAAGTGGCCGAACTAACACTTCAAGCGGCTACAGATGAGAAACCAATGCCACAACTCCAGGAGACAGATTTGCCTTCTCTTCTGCTCCCTGGGGGCATGGAATGTTGGATAGACGCTCCTGCAACTTTTTCAGTGGGTAAACTCAGCCCAGACTGTGCAAGTACACAGTTCAGTGAGCGCCTACCTAGGCTCACAGACGCCTTGGTAAAGGCGGAGCACAAAGCGAGGTGCAGGCTTAGCAGATCCCTTAATTCCGCCACCATGACAGAAATGACTTCCCTGGTGTACGCGGATGAGCCACTGTTTAAAATTCTGACGAAGTCATATCTTCACACCGTACAGTGTGACTTATATGACTTTGCGGTGGCTAGAAGGAACTGCAGGAAGCACGTCTTGGCGGATGCTTCCATCAGGCATGAGCCGAATAGGCTCATCAAATCCTCGATCTGGGGAGCGAACTTGTTCCCGGAGACCATCGTAAACGAGGTTCTCGGGGAAGCGGCCAGAGTGAACCAGAGTTTGAGGATACGCTGGGGGCTCATTTCTAAGAGGAAGTTTGAACCCTCCGGAGCGCATCCTAAGGGCAGGAAGAGGACAAAGAATTTCCAACCCTTCCAAACCGCCCAACCCCAAGCTGTGGTACAGGCGGTCCCAGTGACTCAGCTAAACCAACCCTCCACCTCAAAGGCACAACCTCAACAGCAATTACTGAGCCAACCATCTCAGCAGCCCCAGAGCTCAGCCACCTTTCCCACCTCTCCAGCATTCAACGCTACCTTTGAAACCCAAGGAGGGCTTCAAGGGTGTAACATATATGATAGAGGTAGTCGAGCCAGAGGAGCTTTCTGGCACAGAGCCGGCGGAAGAGCCTCAGCCCGAGGCAAAGGCTTCCGGGAAGCCCTGGGAAGTCGCCCATCGGCTAGCCAGGGAGACTCCCCATGTAGGAGGGAGGCTGTACCTCTTCCGGAATCGTTGGAGGTTCAGCAATTGGGCCCACAGTATTGTGTCAAAAGGCCTGGGATGGAGTTGGAAAGAAAGGCCTCCTCCATCAACCAGCCTTTATCAAAAACCAACAATAGTCTTAATAGAATAAACCCAAGACCTTCTTCAAAAGAAGGCAGTGATGGAAGTCAAACACAGCCTTCCAAAGAAAGACTCAAACAAGCCAAGAATAATCGTAGACTTGTCCCATCTAAACAACTCATGCATGCATTGCGACAAGTTCGGCATGCTAAGCATCTCGCAGGTGCAGACCTTACTTCTCCGTGGGGCCGTCACCAACTCCATAGAGCTTACCGAAGCCTACTATCATATCCCAGTATCAAGGCTTCAGACTAGGAAAACAGGCCTATGCTTTCAAGGTGATGCCATTCGGGCTCAACATAGCACCCAGAATATTTACAAAGATAGCGGAGACAGTGGTGCAAGAATTGAGGACTCAAGGGGTAATGTTAGTAGCCTATCTGGACGATTGACTTATCTGGGCCACAGACATCGAATAATGCCGCAAAGCAACGGACAAAGTGATAATTTTTCTGGAATACCTGGGATTCCAGATAAACAGAAACAAATCCCGGCTGACTCCGGCACCACGCTTTCAGTGGTTGGGAATACAATGGGATCTGGACTCATACCGATTATCAATCCTGCCGGTGAAGCGCAGGGAGATAGCGAAGGCTACAAGACAGTTCCTCAAAGGCAAACAGACGTCTCGGCGGAACCAAGAAAGAATCTTAGATTCACTCGCATTTGCTTTGATAACAGACGTCCTGTTAAAAGCCAAACTGAAGGATATAAACCGGGTTTGGCGGACCAGAGCAAACCTGAGATCCTATCTAAACAGAACTTCCAAAAAGTTCTCAGGCCCTTTATTTATTAGAGAGAACGGCGGAACCATCTCCCTTAAAGCAATCAGACAACAAATTCTTTATTTTATCAAACAAACCAATCCGGAATCAATTCCGCATGTGCATGACATCCAAGCAGTGGCCACCTCAGTTAATTACTTCCATCACATGAACTTTGATGATCTCAAAAAATATACGGGCTGGAAATCACCGACAGTATTTAAATGCCACTACCTAAAGTCTTTAGAGGCCCTTAAATATCCGACAGTGGCAGCAGGGAACGTAGTTTCCCCTGACACAGCCTAGCATTAGTGAAATAACTAGTCTTCATAGCCTATATCTCTCTTTAGTTCTTTCTCTCCTACCTGCCTCGCTAGCATTCTTAACCTTGCCTTGGTTGTTTACCTGGTTGTACGATTGACCTTGGTTTCACCTGGACTGCACTTTTGATCACTCCTGATTGTACATACTGATTTGATTGTATATACGTATATGTAAAATCCTGTATTTGGGTGTTGGATGAATCTGTTCCTACCAGATTGATTGTATAATCTTATGTTTATTTAGGGTAAGGACAGTAGATTTAAGGATATTATTGGAATCTTTGTAGAGTTAAGAACTTTATTAAAACTACTGTAGAATTAATTATAATTCTTTAATTTTCCTTCCAGTAACTTGTTTACACCAGATTTCCAAGCTGGTGGGGCCAATTCTCTGTTAATATTTCAAGGGACGACACAGGTTAGGCCCAGAAAAGGGATTTTGACAAAGGAAAAATCTATTTGTTCCGACACGGCATACAAACCTTCGGTCCTTTTACAATAGGAAGGTACTAGCAGCAGCTGGATAGGTCATAAGCTTTCGAACAAGGGGTTCGGTAGTTAACTGCTTGTCCGACAGGCGCGCGCGTGCGACTGGGAGGTAAACAAACCACTTTTGCTTTCGGCCTGCTGGCGTGTAGACGTGTATCATCGCTCTCTGCCCGCTTCATCGTCGTTGCTTTCGCATGGTTGTGTTTTTCTTTTTCTATTTATCTAGTGAAACTGAATTGTAAGTACAATCATTTCATATTTATTTCCATTGAATTCAATTGTGAATTAAAGGATCTTGGTTTCTCCACGCCCTCCGATTACCCGAGTGCCGGGACTGAAGGGCGTAAGTGCGGGAATTCATTTTCCCAGAAATGATCCTCGTATTGTGTATGCTCGGTGCCGAGGGCGGGAGAGCGCTCGCTCCGAGCTTATATTTTGGTTGAAAATGTGTAGATGAAAATCGTAAGTAAGTGCCTTTTCATTTATTTATTTTTTTTTTTTTTTTACCTGTATGCTCGTTGCCGAGCGAATGCGCTCGGCACGAAAACTTATTCTGTATGGAAGTGGAATCGCAAGTACAGTATTCTTTTTCATTTTCATATATTTATTTTGATTGTAGCAATACTCACTTTGGATCAGTTTCCGCTCTTACCCGGAAATTGATCCTTTCCCCTTTTTATTTGAATGAAGTGAAATCGCAAGTGCAGTTCTTTTTCATTTTCATATTTTATTGAGATTGCATTATTTACTTGGATCAATGTTTCCGCTATTTCCCGGGAATTGATCCTTCCCCTTTTTATTTTGTATGAAGTGAAATCGCAAGCGCAGTATTCTTTTCATTTTTCATATATATATTTTGATTGCATCAATTCATTATGGATCAAGGTTTCCGTTCATAATCGGGAATGGATCCTTTTACCCTTGCGCTCGGTACCGAGGGCGCAAATGCACTCGCTCCGAGCCCTTATTCATTGTGAAGTGAATCGTAATGCAAGATTCTTTTTCATGTTATTCCTTTTATTATTGATTGCATCAATATTTATTTTGGTTCAAGTTCCTCTCAGTCAGGGAATTGATCCTTATGATGCCCTTCAATTCGGTGCCCGAGGGCGACGATTGCTCTCTCCCTCTCTGCTCTCTCCTTTCTCTTCTCTTCTCTCTCTCCCTTTCCTCTCCCCCCCCCCCCTCCCCCCCCCCCCCCCCCCCCCCCCCCCCCCCCCCCCCCCCCCCCCCCCCCCCCCACCCCCCCCCCCCCCCCCCCCCCCCCCCCCCCCACCCCCCCCCCCCCCCCCCCCCCACCCCCCCCCCCCCCCCCCCCCCCCGCTAAGCTCCCACAGATGGCCCTTCCCCTTCGGGGGGGAGGTTATCTGAGTTCTCCTCCTCGCCCGATCCATCGAGCGCGGGGGAGGGCGCTCGGAGCCCGATGTACAATTGTATTCGGGGTCTTCCGCTCGTTCGGAGTGGGGCTCACCCCCCCGCGCGAGGGGACTTCCCCCCCACTAATCACTACTACTGTTATTTCCGCAGGTGCTATTGCCACGAGGGTGGACCTTGGTGAGGTATGGGCGTCCGTCGATTTGCAGGGCGTGCCTAGTGTCCAGGGGCGGCGGTTCTATGTCTGGGCCGGCTGCGGTCACCCATGGAGTGGTGACCACGACAACGATATCGACTCCAGGTGACGACGTCCCTCCTCACCTGGTGTACTCGCCTCACGTGGTAACAGTCTTGCCTACAGCCGCTGTGAAGTGCCGTTCGCCGTACCGAGAGGGGGGCGTGCCGCCGCCGCTCGTGGTTGCCGCGCTGCCGCGACCACACTTCCGCTGCCCTAGAGCTCGCCCCTGGACCTGCCGCCGGTACCAGGATGTTGCTGGCTGCTGCTTTCACCTCCTGTGTTTCCCGGGGCGTGCTGCCTGCGTACCTGCCGATTCTGTACTGACTGTCCATGCAGTTGCTGCGCTGGCTGTCCCTGCCGTTGCTGCGCTGGCTGTCCCTGCCGATGCTGTGCTGGCTGTGCCTGCTGTTCCTGAGATGCCCATACCTGCTGACGTCGTCCCTGTTCGTGGTGGTACTACCCCAGACTTTGGTCTGTCTGTACAGGTGCGTCCGGGTCCTGTGGCTTTGGCTACAGCAGCCCCGGCTCCGCCCTGGATGGCAGATCTTACGTCTGTCCTGAGGAAGCTGACGAAGAAGAGGAGGAAGATGTCGTCGTCGTCGCCTTCATTTCTTCATCGCCGTCGGCTGCCACCTCTTCCCCTTCGACTTCTAAGGCTTCACAGCCGAGGAAGAAGAAGGTTGCCTCCTCCCTCCTAAGAAGTCTCCCTCGGGAGCTTCTCGGGACCCGTCTCACCTCGGTGGGACGGGAGGGTTCCTTCCGCTGGTCCTCCTGCTCCTTATTCGGGAGCGGGGCCCGCTCTTCTTCCGCAAGGAAGAAGACTACGGGGACCAGATGGTACCGGCTAACACCGGTACTTCCTCGCCTGGTGTCAGTGGTTCTGCCACTGCATCAGGGTCCGTCTCGGCCTCTGCGTCGTTCGCGGGAGGTACCGAGTGTACGGTCGCCTACCAGCGACCCCGTGCAGCCAGGAAACCAGACCTCTGAGCCACTCAGCGTCAGGTTCACGGCACGGAGCGGAAGACTGGTGACAGCCGCTCACGCGACTCTCACCAGACCAGCTCTCGCTCTCGCGGCGACCAGCTGGCTACCCGGGCTGACGTGACGGTCCACGACCGGCCACGGGCTGAGGCTGGGAAGAGGTCCCCACCCCCCCGTTCGCCGGTGCCAGCCACGGCTGGAACCAGCGACGTGACGTGCCGTGAGGACAAGCACCGGTCTCACTGTGACAGTGGAGCCTGCAGTTTTCGCCTGACCGTCGCTCTCACAGAGAGCGATCGGGTACGGCAACCAGCACCAGCTCTTCTGACACTCGAGATCGGGGCCGCTGTGCTCAGTCCAGCCGTTCTCCACAGCGAGACGGTTCGACCAGGCCTGCAGCTCGATCGCCAGCGCCGGTTGACGATGCCTGCAGCCCTCCAAGCCTGCTGGTTCTGCCAGCGAGCGAGGAGGAGCGTCAGGTCTGCCTCTCCCGTACCTTCACCGTCCTCGGTTAACAACCGGGAGGAGCGAGGTATTGAGGAGTGATCGTGAGGGGTGCGCCCCTCATGATCCCACCACGACGCCCTACGTGCCAGGCACGGTTCTTGGACCGGCCAGGACGTATGCGCAAGTGGCTGGAGGAGACCGAGAGGGCTGTCGCTGTTCCCCCTTCTTAGGAGGAAGGTTCTCGGAATATGCTCTTGTTCGAAGGGCTTAACGGTCCTGCTCTGCAAGATGCTGTGACTTCCGAGATCCAGAGGAACTTTGCCGAGGTTTATGGCGCTGATTCGTCAGCACAACGACCTCGGGGAAGGATCGCCGCTCCCACCAGCAGAGCCACTCTCGGCTCGAGTCGTTTTTAGGGCCAGAGAGGGAACCCAAATCGACAGCGGGTCTGCCGCGATCGGAGCTTGCGACTGTGTTGAACCAGGTAGTCTCTCGTCTCCGGACAAGAAGGCTCTCTCAGTTCTGGCCGGTCGAACAAGCTACTTCCACCCCCTCTACTGCGACAGGCGTTTCTACGTGTCTTCGGACACCGTATTTGAATACCCCACCCCTTCGGTCCTCCTGAGAGGGTTTCGACCTCGACGAGGACTGGAATGAGTCGGAGGACGGTATCGGCTCTCTCCTGTCAGGTGTCGATCAGCCCCACCCAGACGACGTTCACAGTTGGCGGCAGACCCTTACCTACAGTATGAGTTCGTAACCCTCCTCAGGAAAACGTTTTCTCCTGACGATACGTTTTCCCAGGCTCTGAGAGGCCATCGGCTGCTCCTTTTCTTCTCCAATTGCTAGTTCCGCTGGGAAGGCGAGCCAGTATCCAATTCCTCCCCCATTGCCCTCTCTCCTTACGCTACGAGGGAAAGGGGGGGATAGGGATCCTACAGAGATTTCTCTGTAAGATCCCACGTTAGGGACTGCGCTACCGGGGGGGACCTTCGAGTCCTACCTGACGTAAGCCCCGGTCGTTGAGGAGGAATCCTGCCCCTTTCTCGATTTCTACGGGAATCGAGGAGGAGACCAGCCGATATCGTTTGACGAATTCGGGGGGTGGGGGGGGTTTCGTTCAGAGAGTGCTTAGAATTCTACGGGAATTTCTAGCCACCCATCAGAGTGTTTTCGCAGTTTTTTACGATCTCCAAACACTTAAGCGAGACCACGGTCCAAAGTGAGCGAGAATCCCCGATAATTGTTACAACGATAATCGGAACCTCGCTTATGCTCGAATTGCCTGTAATTTCTAGCATTTGAAAGAAGACTGCTGCTGAAAAGAAGAGTATCTCACAGTAGGCGATAACCTATGGAATAGAGAAGAACGGAGGGAACTTCCAGTTTGGCTTGAACTATCGTCTTCGGTATTCTGTTCACCATTGAAGCTTTCCTTTGGGAAAGACTTCTCCTTCACTCTCTTGACTAGAGAACGCAGTTGAATTGTCCGGGGGGTAGGCACATACCGTAGTTGTATCTTAATTGAACTGCAACTCGGGGTTGCCTGCAACCTCCCAGCAGTTATCAGTTTCGATTTTAGATACTTGGTATTGTCACGACAACACCAAATCAGCTTTTGTATTTACCGAAATCCGTTTCGTTTAAATATAATTGCTCGAGCGTATTCTTTATGCTCGATGGTTCTAGCCGAACGCATTCCTTCGTGGATGGGATTAACTGGCAACTCAGGATGACGAGTCACCGAGAGCTACTGCGTATTGAACTGCCTGATAGCAGCTCAGTATCAGCTAGGTCTCCGAGATGCACGGTCTGTTACGTCTCTCTCTTCCCAGGTTTGATTGACTACCGAACCGTATCTCTACCCAACAATCATGGACTTAGGTCTCTGATTAACGGGGATTCTCGCAATAATGAAGGACCATCTACTGCTGTGACGCTCGATTTCATCGCCTTCGACATTGCGAGAATTTTCAATAGAGATATCTCTTGGACTCTTTAATCTTTCTGTTTACCGCACGGTAACAGAAGTCTGTACTAGTCTCCCGCTGCATCGCACCGCGATAATGCGAATGATTTTTCCAGACATCTGAGTTTGTCTTCAAAATATCTCGTATTCGTAGGTGTGCAATTATTCATTGTTCGCCGAATAACAGAATGTATCAGAAGACATCGCCTACTCTCCGACCTGACAGCTCTACTTCCAAATGTTCAGCCCATGAGAAGCAGTTCTTCAGGCAGTATTTCCCTGTGTCTTCATTACTGAAAAGTGCTCCGCTTTTATTGCAACTACGATCCTCACTGGACAGCAATGAATAGCGGTTAGCGTTCTCAGTCTTTGTAGCACAGGTTCAGAATCTTGAGAATCCTTCTCTCGGTTCAGCTGTGAAGACGTAGGTTGCATTTTCTGTACACCTTCGTCTTCAACGACACATAGTGTTGTTTCTCCTTAGCTGAGAATCAACTATACTATGAGATATCTTGCCATCAGGGACTTCGGTCTCTAGAAGGCAATTGACTTTCGCCTGTTGGGCACATGCCTTAAGAGAATCATCACCTCGCCTTCTGGCATCGGTGACGAACAAATTATTTGTTTAGTCTCTTGGCATAACCCTTTTAAGGCGAAGGTCACGTGACTTGCTCGGGTGCTTGGACAACTTGCCTCCTACCGACGCAGTCAGTCGGCAGCTGTCATAGCGCCCAAGTCAGTTACGAACTTCGCTGTGGACTTAGTTCGGTTGTTCCATAACAATCTTTTCTTCGTCCTAACGGCTTGTCACAGTACCCATACCATCGACACCCACCATTGAGTGTCGGTGTCCTATCCACTACCGAGAAGAAGAACTTCACTGCATGGGGATAGGAGAATGTGAGACGACTTCGCTGCAGACGGATAGACCAGTATGGGTACAGGACATCACCGAAGTCGAGAAGAGGGATAGGTCATACGACCATTCCCTTCTTTTCCTCTGAGGTAATTGCATGACTTTTCCTGCGAAGTCAAGCATCCAGGGGATGGGGATTCGTGACGCTCGATTTCGTACCGACTTCGTAGCGAAGACTCAGAACCCTTCGGTTCCTGACGATCGGTTAGAGTCCTTCACAATCCCCTCCCTAATGGACTTCACCGCCTTCGATGTGAAGGAGATGCTGCTTTGTCCGGTCGCGCTTTCTGAAGAAACTCGACATCCCAGGCTGAGTGTTGAAGACTTCGTCAGCACCAAGATGACCTAGAAGTACACTCCCTCGAGTTACACAAGAACTTCTCCGTGGCGCAGGTACTGAAGGCAGGGGTCTGGTACAACCAGACCACTGGCACAACCAGACCACTGGCACCTCCTTCTACCTTTTGGATATTGCCCACAGGTCCTTGGATCGTTTTCCTTGGGACCCGTGGTGGCTGCTCAACACGTTGTGTAGCTAACCCAGACCTAGCAGGCTGAACAGCATCGAGTCCTGGTGTGACTGTAAGAATAGATAAGTGAATGAGAGAGTGACTGGCTTCTCTTCCTATCTTTTTCTCCCACCCCCTCTACCTGTGGGTAGAAGGGATACGGTCATCACCTTGCTGGATAAGGACGAGATGCAGGTGAGCTACTCGACAGAGCCCCAGCCTATCCCTTCACTAGGGATGGAGCGAATATCCACCACTTACCTCCTACAAGGGGGGGGGAGGGGGGAAGTGGATGCCAACAAGAGACAAACCATACTTTATGTTGCCTCTTGCAAATAGGAACTTGTTCTTGTTTGCTGATACGAAGAGATACGCTTGCCTCTCTCTTAGTACTTGGTCCAGAGGTCTGACCATTGATCCTGCGGTGCACACCCCGATCAATCGGACAGAGACTTGGATCCCTCCCTCGCTCTTACAACCAGGGAGGCATTCCAAGGTTGGGCGAACACCAGTCTGTTCACAAAAGACTCAGATTCCTCCCACCAAGAAGTGAGTCTTCTTATTGTAAAAGGACCGAAGGTTTGTATGCCGTGTCGGAACAAATGACAATTTGTCCAAAATTGCATTTTTCCTAACTATACAAACCTGAGGTCCTTTTACAATAGGAAGGTACTAGCGGCAGCTGGATAGGTCGTAAGCTTTCGAACAAGGGGTTCAGTAGTTAACTGCTTGTCCGACAGGCGCGCGCGACTGGGAGGTAAACAAATCACTTTTGCTTTTGGCCCAAGCAAAAACTGCAGAGTGAGGGGTGGCATGAGGTGGGACTATGTGTAAAAGGACCTCAGGTTTGTATAGTTAGGAAAAATGCAATTTTGGACAAATTGTCATTTCTGGGCAGTGACCTGTGTCGCCCAGTGAAACCCACCCCTCTATCTTCCTCACCCTATCTGGCCCGAGCTTGGGTGCTATTCACAGGAATGTCGGGCAAGACGCTAGTAGTAGCAGTAGCTGGCGGTAGATGGCCTGGAACGGCTCCTCTGTGGAACGGGGGATATTGAGAAAGGAAGAGACTAATTGGCAGGGGACCTCTGATAGTGGTTTCACATGCCCCAGTTTCCATACCGACACCCTTAATTAAGGGTGAGCGAGCCAGGAAACTCTGGCATAACCTTATAGTTTTTTCTCTTGTATATTTAGCAATATTTATACTTTAGAAATGAGTGCTATAGGAACGTTTCACTGGGCGACACAGGTCACTGCCCAGAAATAGATTTTTTCCTTTTTCAAAATCCCTTATTAATGTAAACACAGCAAAATGTCTCCAATGTTTAACACAAATTAAATAAATCTTTAATACAAATCGTAAACTTAATAAGCTCATTCTGGGCCCCACTCCAGGTTGATAGGTAGGCCCAGAATGAGCTTAACAAGTTTACGATTCTCTCTCATGGATAGACAATGTTATTAAATCAAGATTGAATGTACAAATAGTTGAGGATGAAGAAGAAGAGGAAGAGGAAGAAGAAGAAGAAAAAGAAGAAGAGGAAAACGGAAGAGAAGTAAACAAAAATGAAATGACAGAAAAAAATAAGGAAAACAAAGAACAAGATAAAAGTATGGATGCAGAGATACTCATTGATACTACATATGAGGCAATAAAGCAGCATACCTACGAAGAAATAAATTACGATACGACAACAGAAAAGCAAATCCCGAAGAGGCTCTACCCAGATCTATACAATGACGGGAAAGAGGAAAAAATAGACAAGAAAGACAAAATCTGCAACCTTTTGAAAAGAGGGAATTGCAGATTTGGAGAAAGATGTTACTACAAACATCCTAAGATATGTCAAAACTATGAAATATATGGTAAATGTGCATACTTAGATGGATATGGGGATGATTGCAGAGATCTGCATCCAAAAATATGTAAAAACCTAAAAGAAGGAAAAGGATGTAAGTTCGACAAAAAATGCAAATATATGCACCCTGTAGCCATGAATCATAATCAAATAAATAACCAACCAAGTAATAAAATCCAAAATAAGAAAGAAACAAATAAAGAGAGAAATCAAGAATATCAGGTAAAAGAGAAAAGCAAACCACCAATGAGATATGCAGAGGTGTCAGCAAAAAATTTCAAAGCATCAGCTCCGAAATTCTACTCAAGAGATAATAACTGTATTTATTATGCAAGAGGATATTGCAGAAACGGAGGAGAAAATTGCAGATTCAGACACAAAATGAATAATTATGATGAAGGAAGATCAAATATTATGGAAAAGTTGGATTTTTTAATGTCAGAATTTCTGGAAATGAAAAAAAGAACAACATACCAGAACAGGAAAGAGACATGGGAAAATCCTTATTACTACCAGTATTAAATGAAGGAGAAAAACACGCAAACCATCATAGTGATGAATGCGCAGGGTTAGTTACGAGTAACTCAAAAAGAAAAATAGAGTACTTAGAAGAACTAAAAACCCAAAATGAAAAGAAAATAGATATAATGAATTACAAGTGAAACCAAGGCTATTCCCAAGAGACTGGGAATGATGATCAAATAAAAGGGTTCCAAACTTATAGATCAGATAGAAAAAATAGGATTCAAGGGGGAACCGCAATATATGGAAAGACAAAAAACAAGGAAAAATATATGAGAAATATAGTAACTCAGAATGTGAACTAATAGCGGTAGAATTTGAATCTGAAAAATTGATGAACATAGTAATATATAGACCTCCTAATACTAAAGAGTTTGACTTAATAATTGAAAAATTGGATGATATATGTAGAAATCACAAGGACTGGACTATCTCCTATCTGGTGACTTCAAACTTTCCTTTCGTAGAATGGAAAGAACGAATAGGAGATTGTGGTTGTACTTATACATATAAAAAAGAGAGTAATAGTAGTGCAGAAGATAAGAGGCAATTTGAAAAGCTATTAGATATGCTACTAGAATACACATCAACAAATAAATCACCTGCCAACAAGAAAGGAAAATACTTAGACCTAGATTTGTGAACGAGATGAATTATGTTAAAGAAATAATAGTTTATAATGCGAATATTTCAGACCATAATGTCATAGAACTTAACAGTTCATTTCCAAAAGCAGAAGTGAAAATAGAGATAAGCAAGAAATGAAAAAGTGGGAAGGATATGGAAAATACAACTTCTACAGTAAAAATATAAAATGGTCAGAAATTAATGAAGAATTAAACAAAGATTGGGATAACAAAATTTTCGTAAGTGATGACATAAGGGTAAATACGGAGATATTATATAAAATATTGGAGAAAATAGTGGAAAAATATATACCGAAGAAGAAAAGTAAACATCATTCATGCATACCAAGAGACAGAAGGATCTTGTTCCAGAAAATCAGAAAGTGGAAAAAAGGTCTTGCAAAAGAAAAAAATGCATGGAAAGTTATAGAACTAAAAAGTAGATAGAAAAATGCAGAACAAAAGATTATACAATCAAAAGAAAATGAAAAACGGGACTTGGAAGAAAAAACCCTATTAAATATCAAGCAAAACCCCAAGCTATTATACTCATATGCGAAGAAGATGAATAAAAGAAGAATAGAAATAGGCCCTCTGAGAATTGAAGGGAGATTAACGAATGAAAAAAAGGAAATTTGCAACATACTGGCAGAACGATATAAGAGAGAATTCACCCCTAGAATAGTGATGAAGATAATGATATAGAAGTAAGGATGAAAATAGTTGAATAATTAGCTGACATAGATATTAATGAAGCTAGATATGTGGCAGGCTATTAATGAAATTAAAAATGGAGCTGCTGCAGGGCCTGATGGAATTCCTGCTATTTTGTTAAAGAAAGTAATCATCTATCGCAAAGCCACTTGCAATATTATTAAGACAAAGGTGTAGATACAGGCAAGATTTATGATGAACACAAATTAGCATATATTACCCTACTTTCAAAAGTGGATCAAGACTAGAGGCAAGTAATTATAGGCCTGTGAGTCTAACATCACATATTATGAAAGTGTATGAAAGGGTAATGAAGAAAAATATTATGAAACAATTTAATAAAAAATAATTTGTTTAATAAAGGACAACATGGTTTCGTACCCGGAAAAAGTACACAAACCCAACTGTTAGTTCCAACCCGCCTTTTTTTGGGAGAACATATTCAAAAATATGAAAAGCGGAAATGAAAAACAGATGTGCGGTTTATTTAGACTTTGCAAAAGCTTTTGATAAAGTAGACCATTATAATTTTTAGCGAAGAAGAAAATTAGAAAACACAATATCGTGGATAAAGTAGGAAGATGGTTAAAAGAATTTTTACACAACAGAAAACAGATAGTTATTGCAAACGACGAGAAATCGGATGAAGTCAATTTGGGTATATCCGGTGGTGCCGCAAGGTACGGGTTAGCTGCAATACTGTTTGTTATTATGATTGAAGACATAGACAATAATGTGAAGGATTCGGTAGTGAGTAGTTTCGCAGATGACACAAGAATAAGTAGAAATTACTTGTGATGAAGATAGGAACGCTCTACAAAGAGACCTTAACAAAGTATATGATTGGGCAGAGGTAAATAGGATGGTATTTAACTCTGATAAATTTGAATCAATAAAGTTATGGAGACAGAGAAAGAAAGCTATATGCATATAAGGGACCTAATAATGAGACCATCACAAATAAGGAAGCAGTTAAAGACCTTGGTGTGATGATGAATAGGAACATGTTATGCAATGATCAAATAGCAACTCTGTTGGCAAAATGTGAAAGCAAAAATGGGAATGTTGTTACGGCACTTCAAAACAAAGAAAAAAGCTGAACACATGATTATGCTTTATAAAACATATGTTCGTATCCACTTGAATATTGCAATATGATATGGTACCCACACTATCAAAAGGATATTGCACAAATAGAGAGTGTACAAAGGTCCTTTACAGCTAGAATAGAAGAAGTTAAGGACCTAGACTACTGGGAAAGACTACAATTCTTAAAATTATATAGTCTAGAAAGGAGAGAGAACGATACATGATAATTCAGGCATGGAAACAGATAGAAGGAATAGCAGAAAATATCATGGAACTAAAAATATCAGAAAGAGCAAGCAGAGGTAGATTAATAGTGCCCAAAACTATACCAGGAAAAAAATAAGGAAAGCACACAGGGACATTAATCCACTACGCACCAGCATCGATAATGCAGCTGTCCTATTCAATGCGTTGCCAGCTCATCTGAGGAATATATCAGGAGTGAGCGTAGATGTGTTTAAGAATAAGCTCGACAAATATCTAAACTGCATCCCAGACCATCCAAGATTGGAAGACTGCAAAATATACCGGAAGATGTACTAGCAACTCTCTGGTAGACATTAGAGGTGCCTCACACTGAGGGACCTGGGGCAACCCGAACAAGATGTAAGGTCTGTAAGGTAAGGTAAGGTCTCTCTCTCTCTCTCTCTCTCTCTCTCTCTTAATGGTAATGTAACATGTATTTGAAATTATATTAATTACTGTACTGCAGTGTTTTTGGATGATAAAGCATACTGCACTGTGCTATCTGAAATATTTGCAAATTATTTTAATTTTATTTTCCAGTCATTATAGCATGGTAAATAAGAAAAAAATAAATGACAAAAGAAAAAATAAATTACTAACATTATGTTTATTTATAAAAAAAAATACATGAAAATGTACATGCATAAAAAATAAATCTTTCTCTTTTCTCAGTGAAAGAGAGAGAGAGAGAGAGAGAGAGAGAGAGAGAGACAGACACGAGAGAGAGAGAGAGAGAGAGAGCTAAGAAAGGAAGATTAAACAAAAATACATATGCATATTAGAAACATTTATTACATTAGTGACAGTAATAATTTTTACTAATACTTCAATACTCTGAGAGAAAACGTCTATGCTTATGCATGCGGGGGGTAACTTGATTAGTTGTCAAACATCCTGTAGGACAGATTTTATTTAATTTTTATTAAACATTTTATAGATGTGTTGCTGTTTACATCAATATTAATATTTGAAAATATTAAATCATTGTTATAAGCATTTTAGGGGCTTATATGCTTAAGAGTAACAGTTGTAGAACGGTACTGTAATCTGACTGGGTGTGGGGTGCTAGTTTGGGGGTGTATTTTTGCTTTAAATGATATGAAATTGTTTTAGTATAATAATTTAAAGTATATATTTTTTGTCTGAACTATAACTATTAAATTGCACAGTGAACTGTTAAAATAGTCAGTTATAAGCGTTTTGGTTGGGGGTATAGGGTATTTAGCAGTTATAAGCATTTTCAGAGGGCATTTTGAATTTCTGTGGATTTTGCATTTCTGCAGTAGGTTGTGGAACCTATCTATGCAAAAGAGTGGGGGCCACTATATTATGTATATTATCTACTGTAAAGGAGATTTATTCCGACACGGAATACAAACCTTTTGGTCCTTTTACAATAGGAAGGTAACTAGTGGCAGCTGGACGGTCATGAGCTTCGAACAAGGGAGTTCGGTAGTTAACTGCTTGTCCGACAGTGCACGTGCTGCGCGACTGGGAGGTGAAGAACCACTTTTGCTTTCGGCCTTGTGGTGTGAGGACATGCTCGCCATCGCTCTCTGCCTGCTTTATCGTCGTATGCTTTGCTTTTGTTGTGAATTTTTCAACTTGATTTTTTGGATCATCGGACATGGAACTATCCCCGCGCCCCCCTATCAACCGTAGATGTACCGGGGGTGGAGGGCCGCAAGTATGGGGTCTCCCTCTCTTTCCGAAGAGCGATCCTCAGTTGCGCTCGGTGCCGAGGGCAGGAATGCTCTCGGCCCGAGCCTTGTATTTTTTTCGGGTGAAAGTGTGAAAATGAAAATCGTAAGTGCAGAGCTCTTTTTCATTTTTCATTTATTTTCTTGCCCTTTGCGCTCGGTGCCGAGGGCGCGAATGCTCTCGGCCCGAGCCTTTTATTTTTTTGTGAAGTGAAAGTGAAATTGTAAATGCAGTATTCTTTTTCATTTTCATGTATTATTATCATTATGGATCAAGGTTTCCGCTCATACCCGGGAATTGATCCTCATGCCCTTGCGCTTGGTGCCGAGGGCACGAATGCTCTCGGGCCGAGCCGTGTATTTGGTTAGAGGTGCAGTGGGTGTTGTGCCGGGGCAGGAAGAGTGAAGGCCTGCCAAGAAGTCGTCAGAAAGCTCTCCCACGACTCCCTTGGTAACCCATTCTTCGTCTTCTTTCCTGCCCCCCCGCTCAGCCCCCACGTATGGCACCTTCCCCTTCGGGAGGGTTGGTTTCGAGGTCCTTCTCCTTCACCCGATCTGTCGAGCGTAGAGGAGGGCGCTCATTACCCGACGTGCATTTGTATTCGGGGTCTTCCGTTTGTTCGGGGTGGGGCTCATCCCCCCCCGCGCCTCGCCCTTCCTGTGTACCCGACTCTTGCTTCCGCAGGTGCTTCTGCTGTGGGGGATGACCTTGGACAGGTATGGGCGTCATTGGGACTGCAGGGAGTGCCGAGTGTCCAGGGGCGGCTCCATCATCTGGCTGGGTCTGGTGCGGTCACCCTTGGAGTGGTGACCACGATGACTTCCACTTTGTCTACCCCAGGGTATGCCGCCCCTCCTCACCTGGTGTATTCTCCGCACGTGGTGTCTGTGACTCCTTCAGCCGCTGTGCAGGGGCTGATTGTCGCCATACCAAAGAGGGGTGTGCCGCCGCCGCCCGGATTTGCCGTGCTGCCTCACCCGGACAAAGAGCTCGCCCCTGGACCTGCCGCCGGTACCCAGGATGTCGCTGGCTGCTGCCCCGTCTCCTGGACTACCTGCCGTGCCTGCCGTACCTGCCTCCGATGCTGTGCTGGCTGTTCCTGCCACTCCTGCTTTTCCTGCTGTTCCCGTACCTGCTGACGTCATCCCTGCCCACGGTATTGCTGCCCCAGACGTTGGTCTGTCCGGACAGGTGCATCCGGGCCCTGTTGCTTCGGCAACAACAGCCTCGGCTCCGCCCTGGATGGCTGACCTCACGTCTGTCCTGAGGAAGCTGATGAAGAAGAAGAGGAAGAGGAGGAAGTTGTCGTCGTCTTCTTCATCGTCTTCTTCGTCGTCTGCAGCCGCCCCTTCCCCTTCGACTTCCAAGGCTACCCAGCCGAGGAAGAAGAAGGCTGCCTCCTTCCCTCCTAAGAAGGCTCCTTCGGGAACTTCTCAGGGCCCGTCCCACTCCGGTGGGTTGGGGGGTCCTTCCGCTGGTCCTCTTGCTCCTTCGGGAGTATGGCCCGTCTCTCCTTCCGCAAGGAAGAAGAAGATGGGGACCTGAGGAGTACCGGCTAACACCGGTACTTCCTCGCCTGGTGCTAGAGGTTCTGCCGCTACACCAAGTTCCGTCTTGGCCTCTCGTTCATGAGAGGTACCGAGTGTACAGTCACCCACGGGTGGCCGTGCAGCCAAGAACCAGACGCCAGAGCTCGCTTGGCGCCAGGTTCACGGCACGAAGCGGAAGGCTGGTGAGAGCCGCTCAGGCGACTCTCGCCAGGCCAGCTGTCGCTCTCATAGCGATCAGCCGGTCACCCGGGTTGACGTGACGGTCCCAGACCGGCCACGGGCTAAGGCTGGCAAGGGGTCCTCCCGATCGCTGGCGCCAGTGGTTCGACGCGCCGTGAGGACACGCACCGGTCTCACCGCGATAGTGGTTTCTGCAGGTCGCCTGACCGCTGCTCCCACAGGGACCGGACGGGTAGGGCAACCAGCAGCAGTTCCTCTGACGCACGAGATCGGGGCCGCTCTTCTCGGTCCAGCCGTTCTCCCCAGGGGAACGGCGCGACTAGGCCTGCAGCTCGATCCCCACTGCGGGTTGAAGATCGCCTGCAGCCCCCCAAGCATACTGGTTTTGCCATTGAGTGAGGGGGGAGCGTCAGGTCTTCCTCTCCCGTGCCTTCAACTTCCTCGAAGTTACACTGGGAAGGGCGAGACACCGAGGAGTGATCGTGAGGGGCGCGCCCCGCACGATCCCGTCATGACGCCGTACGTACCAGCACGGTCTTAGGATCGACCAGGTCGTACATGCAAGTGACAGGAGGAGACCGAGAGGGGTTCTGTCGCCTGTTCACCCCCTCCTGAAGGTCGAGGATCTCGGGAGTTGCTCTGTTCGAGGGGCTTGACGGTCCTACTCAGCAAGATGCAGTCACTCCGGGGATCCAGAGGAACTTTGCCGAGGTTATTGTGCTGATTCGTCAGCACGACCTCGGGAAGGGATCGCTGCTCCCACCATCCGATCCCACATCACGGTTCGAGTCGTTTTGGGGTCCGAAGAAGGAACCCAAACCGACGGTGGGTCTGCCGCGATCGGAGCTGCCGACTCTGTTGGACCAGGTGGAGTCTCTCGTCTTCGGACAGGAGGGCTCGCTGAGGTCTGGCAGATCGAACAGGCTACTTCCTCCTCCTTTACTGCGACAGCGGCGATTCTACGTGCCATCGGAGGATCCAATGCCGCCCAAACAGGTGAACCTAGAGTTAGCCAGGCTAACTCCGGGTGTGTCTCTGCAGCAGCTCCTGTCAGAGAACCTCTGGTTCTCGCAGTAAGAGGCACTAGGCCTTGAATCCACCGCTATGGCGGCTTTCCAGGCCGTCTCCTGGTTAGACCTGTGGCGTGAGGCGGCACTTGGAGCGCTCCCCCTTTCGGTCCTCTTGAGAGGTTTCAGCCTCGACGAGGACTGGGATGCGTCGGAGGACGGTATTGGCTCTCTCCTGTCAGGTGTCGATCAGCCCCACCCAGACGACGTTCACGGTGGCAGCAGACCCTTACCTACAGTACGAGTTTGTAACCCTCCTCGGGAAAACGTTTTCTCCTGACAATACGTTTTCCCAGACTCTGAGAGGCCATCGCCGCAAGGTGATGGCTGCTCCTACTCTCTTCTCCAACTGCTAGTTCCGCTGGGAAGGCGAGCGAGTATCCAATTCCTCCCCCATTCCCTCTCTCCTTACAGCTATGATGGAAAGGGGAGGGATCCTGCAGAGAGTTCGCTGTAGGATCCCACGTTGGGGACTGCGTTACTGGGGGGGGGGACCTTTGGGTCCTACCTGACGTAAGCCCCCATCGTTGAGGAAGGATCCTGCCCCATCCTCGATTTCTACGGGAATCAGGAGGACCACCAACCGATGATCGTTTGACGAATTCGTTGGGGGTTTCGCCGAGTGCTTAGAATTCTGCGGAATTTCTAGCACTTTCAGAGTGTTCAAGTTTTTTACGATCTCCAAACACTTAGGCGAAACCATGGTCCAGAGTGGGCTAGACAAGAATCCCCGATAATTGTTACTACGATAATCGGGAACCTCGCCGAATGCTCGAATTCCTGGAATTTCTAGCGTTTGGAAGAAGCACTGCTGCTGAAGGAAGAATATCTCACAGTAGCCGACCAACCCTGGAATAGAGAAGAACGGACGGGAACATCCAGTTTGGCTTTTACTATCGTCTTCGGTATTCTGTTCACCATTGAAGCTTTCCTTCGGGGAAGACTTCTCCTTCACTTTCTTGACTAGAGAACGAAGGGTGTCGATTTCCAATCCTTATTCTCATTCCTCGAAGGGAAAAGAATTTGGGATGGAGGTCGTTGTACAGAAACCTACAAATATAGTACGTATATTACTCTCGCGACATGATTCTGTTAAGCAGTTGAATTGTCCGGGGTGTAGGCGCATACCGTAGTTAATTCTACGGATTGTGACCGAGACGACTAGTATCCTAATTGAACTGTAACTCGGGACTGCCTGCAACCTCCCAGGAGTTACCAGTTTCGATTTTAAGATACTTATGGTATTGTCACGACAACACCACCTCAGCTTTTGTATTTACTGAAATCTGTTTCGTTTAAATATAATTGCTCGAGCGTATTTTTTTTTTTCATACATTCAACTTCCCTGACAGATATATACTTAGCTATAGACTCTGTCGTCTCCGACAGAAATTCAAATTTCGCGGCACTCGCTACAGGTAGGTCAGGTGATCTACCGCCCTGCCCTGGGTGGCAGGACTAGGAACCATTCCTGTTTTCTATCAGATTTTCTCTGTCGCCGGTGGTGTCAACATTGTTGTTACTACCTCCTGACTGGAATTCTTTTTTCATCGCAATTGATCTTCTCGGCCGACTTTTGGTGACGTACTTGGATCGTTGTATTGGCATTCGCTATTGTGGGCTCTTTTTTGGACTTGCTTTTGGATTTTTCTTAAGAATGTCTGACTCGAGTGTTGGTGTGAGAGTTTGTGTGAACGAAGGCTGCAAGGTGAGGATGCCAAAGGCTTCGGTAGATCTTCACACTGTATGCCGACGTTGTAGAGTGGTTGAATGTTCTTTGGCTAACACATGTAAAGAGTGTGAAAGTTTAAGTGCTGAAGAATGGAAGATTCTAACTTCTTACTCGAAGAAGTTAGAAAGAGATAGAGTGAGGAAAGCTGCCTCTAGAAGCATAAGTAGATCTGGGTCTAATGAACCAATATCTAGTTTTGTAGCTTCTTCTCCTCATAATATAGTAATAAATGATTCTCCCTCTGTATCAGCCCGTTCACGAATTGCAAACCCGACAGATTCAGCTTCAGAAATTGCAGACCTGAAGGCTACCCTTCAAAGAATGCAGGTCAAAATGGCGGCATTGGAAGGTAAGCAGAGTGATTTTGATATATCTAGTGATGTGAGTGTTCCCAGTGTAGTGGAGGGGGCGTCTGATCGGCTTTGCAACGCTCCCAGGCCTAGACCTCTTCCGAGCTCCCTGGCCCAGAGGAGAAGGAATGTCAAAAGCCTTACGGAGGTTGTGGAGGTTCCCCACCGGTCAGGCGTCCCTTCGGCAGGCTCTGTATCGCCTCAGACTGCCAGGGATCGCTATAGAAAAAGCGCCCTGCGAGAGTGCTTCTTGTCTTCAGAATCTTCCTCACCGAGGCGCGGGTGGAAAGACACGAATCTTTCTCGCCCCTTGAAGAGGAGCTGGAAAGCACCTGCTTTTAATTCGAGCCCCGAGCGCTTCTCAGAAGAAGAAGCTCCTTCGGTTATCAAGAGAGCTAAGAGAGCTGTTCCGACTCCCTTTGCTGTAAGGGAGCCTCAGGTGCCTTCCAGATCACCCTCTCCTCCTTATGAAATGGAAAGAGAGGCGTCTACTTAAACGACTGGCTCATAAGAGCCAGATCGGAGAGCCAGTGTTTTGAGGACCTTACAACGACACTAGACCTGATAAAGTCGTTGGGATTACTTGTAAACCTCGAGAAGTCTCAGATGATCCCCAGCCAGAACCTGGTGTACCTGGGGATTCGGATGGATTCTCGGGGTTTTCAAGTTTTTCCTTCTCAGGAGAGACTCACACGAGGTTGCTTAAAAGTCTCCAACTTCTTAGGGAAGGAACGCAGTTCAGCGAGGGAATGGTTGAGCCTTCTGGGGACCCTTTCCTCACTGGAACAGTTCTTTCCTCTAGGAAGACTTCATCTTCGTCCCCTGCAATTCTTCCTAAGAAGGGTCTGGAGCTGGAAGACAGGAAAGCTCACAGACACGTTTCTGATTCCACTAGAAGTGAAAGATCACTTAAAGTGGTGGTTGGCTCCCCTAGAGGAAAACAAAGGTGTGTCCCTGGAAATTCGGAACCCAAACCAAGTGTTGTATTCCGACGCGTCGGAGATGGGATGGGGAGCAACTTTAGGAACGAGAAGTGTCGGGCACCTGGACGGAAGAACAGGTGTCATGGCACATCAACTGCAAAGAACTCTTAGCCATACATCTTGCACTCAAGAGCTTCGAGTTCATAGCCAGAGACGGAGTGGTCCAGGTAAACTCGAACAACACCACCGCTCTGGCATACATACAGAAGCAAGGGGGGACTCACTCGTTCTTCCTCTACGAGTTAACGAGAGACCTTTTAATCTGGACAGAAGAAAGGAATATAACACTCCTAACAAGATTTGTTCAGGGAGAGAGGAACATGAGAGCAGACAGGCTGAGCAGGAGGAACCAGGTCCTTCCCACAGAATGGACCCTCCTCTCAGAGGTGTGTCAAAGTCTATGGTCTCTTTGGGGGAGACCTCAAATAGACCTGTTCGCCACGTTCCTCTCCAAAAGGATAGACATCTTTTGCTCTTTGGTAGAGGACCCCAGAGCATTCGCAGTCGACGCCCTTCTCCTAGATTGGTCGGGCCTAGATGCCTACGCCTTTCCCCCATTCAAGATCCAGGGGGAAGTGCTCAGAAAGTTCGTGGCCTCAAAGGGGACAAGGATGACTCTAATAGCCCCATATTGGCCAGCTCAAGATTGGTTCACAGAGGTAATGGAGTGGACGGTGGACTTCCCCAGATCTCTTCCAAACAGGACAGATCTGGTCAAACAACCCCACTTCGAGAGGTATCATCAAAACCTCCACGCTCTTGCTCTGACTGCCTTTCGACTATCGAAAGACTCGTCAGAGCGAGGGGCTTTTCTTGCAAGGCTGCAAGCGCGATCGCTAGAGCCCGCAGATCTTCTACAATGCGAGTCTATCAGTCAAAGTGGGAGGTCTTTAGAAGATGATGTAGGTCGAAGAAGCTGTCCTCCTCCAATACCTGTGACCGAAATTGCCGATTTCCTTCTGTTCCTGAAGGAGGAATCACACCTTTCTGTTTCCACCATAAAGGGATACAGAAGTATGCTTTCAGCCGTATTCAGGAATAGAGGCCTAGAATTGGCTGACAATAAAGATCTACACGATATGATTCGGTCTTTCGAGACTACGAAATCGAGAAACCCAAGAGTTCCGAGCTGGAATCTGGACGTGGTCCTGAGATTCCTGATTTCGGAAAGGTTCGAACCTCCACATCTTGCGCCTCCTTTCGGGACATTACAAGAAAGTGTTTGTTTCTGTTGTCCCTCGCTACGGCTAAGAGAACTAGTGAGTTACATGCCCTAGAGTCTCATGTGGGTTTTAAAGGAGACTCGGCTATCTGTTCGTTTCAGACACTGTTTCTGGCGAAAAACGAAAATCCTTCAAAGCCATGGCCCAGGAGCTTCGAAGTAAAAGGCTTGTCTAACCTAGTAGGTAGGGAAGCAGAAAGGTCCCTTTGCCCGGTCAGAGCGCTAAAGTCTTACCTGAATAGAAAGAAGCAGATGGGGGGTTCTCAGCAAGGTCTATGGTGCTCTGTAAAAGACCCAAAAAGACCTATGTCAAAAAATGCCTTGGCCTTCTTTGTTAGAAGTGTAATAATGGAGGCGCATAATAATTGCCCAGATGACTCCTTCAAACTTCTTAGAGTAAAAGCTCATGAAGTTAGAGCAGTTACAACGTCACTTGCATTTCAAAGAAATATGTCGCTAAAGGATATCCTCGAAGCGACATATTGGAGATGCAATTCAGTTTTTGCATCTCACTACTTGAAGGACGTACGGGTAACCTACGAGAAATGTTTTTCTCCCGGTCCGTTTGTGTCAGCGGATACGGTCCTGGGTCTTGAAGCAAATACCGATCCTTAAATTATTTATATGTGCGTAACCCTCTTGTTAGATATGTTCTTGACTTTCTGCTAGCAAGAGTGCTAGATGTCGCACAGGCGGCCGTCACTATTGCTCAGTAAGGAACTCGAGTTGTATCTGACTAATAGAGTGGTACAAATATTTTTTTTTTGTACTTTAATGTTTGCGTGATTTCTGTGTGATTCGAGTTATTGGTTGTTTGTGAGGAGTTTGGGGGATAACTCTTGACAATCTTAGAACTAACACAGGTGTTAGGATCGGGTGATCGGGATCGGTTTTGTGCTTCTTGAATAAGGCGTGTTGTCATGTTAGTGGATTAGCACCCATTGACAAATGCCAGTTAGGCTCTGCCGAGTAAGTGGATAAGACCCCATCGACAGACCCACAAGAACTCTTGGCCACAGATCAGTATCTCACTAAGGCTCTTGAGGCGAAGCAGACTCCTAGGCAGTAACCATGAAGTCTTCCGCCTAATCAGGTAGGAACCATGGTCTATAAATACCTACAACATATGTTGTTTACCTGTCTATTTCAGTAGTTAGCTGTCTCTTACCCTCCACCAAAGGGTGCCAATCAGCTAAGTATATATCTGTCAGGGAAGTTGAATGTATGAAAATGATATTGTCATGATACAATAAAGTTTCATACATACTTACCTGGCAGATATATATGATAAATGGCCCACCCAGCCTCCCCGCAGGAGACAGGTGGAAGAGAGAAAATCTGATAGAAAACGGGAATGGTTCCTAGTCCTGTCACCCAGTGCAGGGCGGTAGATCACCTGACCTACCTGTAGCGAGTGCCGCGAAATTTGAATTTCTGTCGGGGATGATGGAGTCTATAGCTAAGTATATATCTGCCAGGTAAGTATGTATGAAACTTTGTTGTATCATGACAATATCATTTTTTTCATGAAGCTTACCTGTCAGATATATATATTGCTCTATTCTCCAAAGTCCGACAGAATTTCAAAACTTGCGACACACGTAGTGGGAGTCAGGTGGTTAGTACCCATTCCCGCCGCTGGGAGGCGGGTATCAGGAACCATTCCCATTTTCTATTCAGATTTTCTCTGTCGCCGGTACTGTCAACACCTGTTTTCAGTACCTCCGTCTTAGGATTTTGAAACTTCTTTGCTACTTAAGTATCCTGATTGTCTTTTGGTTATTGAACTTGGATTTGTGGCTAGGCACACGCTATTTGTGGACTGTTTTTGATTTTGGCTTGATTTTTCCTTCAACTAAGATGTCTGGGTCTAGTTCGGCTAGTGTCAGAGTGTGTTGTATGGAAGAATGTAAGGTGAGGCTACCGAAGGCTTCGGTAGACCCCCACACAGTATGCACGAGTTGTAGGGGACATGTGTGTATGATTGATGATCGTTGTAAGGAGTGTGAAAGTCTGTCTGATTCAGGTTGGAAGGCGTATGAATCCTATGTGCGCAAGTTAGAGCGTGATAGGATCAGGAGGTCTTCCTCCAGGAGTATGTCAGGCAGTAGACGTCAGGGCAGTAATGTTTCTTCTGCTAACCCTCCAGTAGATTTTACAACTCCTAAACCTGTAGTGTTGCCTTCGGGCCCTGAAATGGTGTCTGTGGAGGGTAATGCCCTGTCTATGATTCTAGAGTCTCTATGTAATCTAGAATCCAAAGTGCTCGCCTTGGAAGGTAGAAGTGATAATAGTGCAGTGAAGTGCAGTGATAGTGCCCCTAGTGTTGTGGAGGGGGCGTCAGATCGACCCTATAATGCCTCTAGGCCCAGACCTCTGCCGGACTCCCAGGAATCAGGGAGTGGGCAAGTCGAAAGCCGAAGGAGGGTTACGGGGGTTCCCTCCCGATCTGGCGTCCCTTCGGCAGGACCTGTTGACGCTTCCCAGGCTGCCAAGGAGCGTGCTCGTGCACGTATCCTTCAGGAGTGCTTCTCGTCTTCCGAGGCGTCCTCCCCGCACAGGGGTTGGAGCTCCCGGAAGGACTCGCTCCCTCTGAAGAGAACAAAGACGCTAGATGTCGCACAGGCGGCCGTCGTCTTTGGTTTCTCAGAGGAGGGTGCTTCACGTCCTTTCGCTCCTTCTGCTTTGCGGTCGTCGCCTGAACATTTTGACGACTTTCCACCGCAAAAGAGAACAAACACGCAAAATGTCGCACAGGCGGCCGTCGTCTTTGGGCTCAGAGAGGGGGACGCTTCACGTCCTTTCTCTTCTGCTGTTTTGCGGTCGTCTCCGGAGAGTTTTGCTGCCTTTCCTCCGCAAAAGAAGACCAGTACGTCATCCGATGATGATGCTTTTGAGCGCCCCAGTCGCTCCAGGGATAGAACTGTTGCGGTCCCTGTGAGAAGGAAGACGGCGTACCCTCGCCCCTCGTCTTCTCACAGGATCAGCCCTTCCCCTGAGAAGGAGTCTTCTCCGACAAAGAAGATCATCCTTTCAATGCAGCAACAACTTGCTTCGTTGCTTGCCGAGAGAGAGGCTGAGCCGCGTCGGAGGAGGAAGGATGATAGACTGCCTATCAAGAGGTCCAGACAGTCTCCCTCGCCTTCTCCTCGCTCGTCTTTTTCTCCTGTTTTGTCGCCCTCTGGATTTCATAAGGCTCCCCAGCGTTTGTTGAGAGGGCGTGAGGAACGTCTCCCCAAACGTTCTTCTGTCGAGAGGGAGGAACGTCTTCACGTTTGTAGCGAGGATTGTTTTCCTGCTCACCAAGACGCTCCCCTCTCTTCTCATTATAACGCTCCGTTTGTGAAGCAAGACGTTCGTTCTTCGGTTAGACAGGACGTTTTTGTACATGCAACTTACCTGGCAGATATATACTTAGCTATAGACTCGGTCGTCCTGACAGAATTTCAAAACTTGGGGCACATGCGACAGGTAGGTCAGGTGATCTACCATTCCCGCCGTTGGGTGGCGGGATCCGGAACCATTCCCGTTTTCTAAACCAGATTTTCTCTGTCGCTGGTGCTAACAACATCTGTTGTTAGTTCCTCCTACTTGGATTTCTTCTCGTTTGCCGAGGATTAAGATTGGTTCTATTTTGGTGACGTATTCTTTTTTCTCTGGCTTGGCATATGCTAATTGTGGACTGTTTTTCGATTTTGATTAGGAATTTTCTCTCACGATGTCTGATGTTAAGGCTTCTCCTGTGTATAGGGTGTGTACAAAGGAGGATTGTAAGACTAGGTTACCGAAAGCTTCGGTAGACCCTCATAATGTGTGCTCGAAATGTAGAGGTACTGAATGTTCATTGAATAACACCTGTAATGAATGCGAGAATTTAACAGAACTTGAATGGAAGAACTTAACCTCTTATGTAAAGAAACTTGAGAGAGATAGAGTTAGGAAGGCTTCCGCTAGGACCTCCAGTAGATCTTGCTCGTTAGAACAAGAATATGATAACGTTGTAGTTACTAACATTTCTCCCTTAACCTCAGCTTCTTCTCCCTTTATTGAATCCAAGGATTCGTCCTCTGAAAGGGAAACCGAGAAAGCCTCTATCAAGAAGCTTCAAGCTCAGCTACGAGCTATGGATAAAGGTAAGAGTGATGATAGTGATATGTGCAGTGTACCCAGTGAAGTGGAGGGGGCGTCTGACCGGTTCCGCATTGCTCCTAGGCCTAGACCTCTTCAAACTCCCAGGACCAGGGGAGGAGGAATGTCAACAGCCGCAGGGAGGATGTGGAACATCCCCAACGGTCAGGCGTCCCTTCGGTAGATCCTGAAGTAGCGTCCCAGGCTACCTTGGATAGCCGAAGAAAAGGCATCCTAAGGGAGTGTTTTTCGGCCTCAGATTCATCATCTCGTCGTGGATGGAGTTCGGCCACACAATCGCGCCCCTTGAAAAGAGCCTGGAAGGCTCCTAAAGGAGACGCTGCGGATTCAAGCCCAGAGCGTTTTCCAGAGGATTGGCCTTCGGATCATAAGAAGGCGAGGCAGGATGCGCCCTCTCCTCAAGATCCCACGAAGAGGTTCCTGATCAGCCTACAGGAGCAGTTGTCCTCTTTGGTAGGCTCCTTCGCCAAAGACTCTACAAGAAGGAAGGACATCTCTCTTCCTGTCAAGAGCTCCACGAGGAGGCTCGCTGTCAGCAAGCGCCCCTCTTCTGCTAGGAGGGAGCTCTCGGACTCTCCCAGGCGCTTCTCTCCAGATTCTAGAGACTCTTTTGATAGGAGTTATTCTCCTGATAAGCGCTCCCCTTCGCCCTATAGGCGCTCTTCTCCTCATGGTAGGCGCTCTCCCCAGAGCAGACGCCTGGAGCCCAACAGGAGCACCTCGGTCCAGGAGCACTCTCCCGTAATACCAGAGATTCACAGCCGCTCCCCTAGGAGTCTCCAGAGACGCCAGGAGACTAGCGAACGCCAGGAACCTAGCAGGAGCCAGGATCATGTAAGGCGCAAGGAGCCCACCGAGCGCTAGGAACCTAGCAGGCGCCAGGATCATGTCAGGTGCCAGGAGCCTTCGGGGCGCCAGGATTCAGTCAGGCGCCAGGAGCCTAGCGAGCGCCAGAAGAAGAGTAGGCGCCACGATCCCGTCAAGCGCAAGGAGCCTGTCGGACTCCAGGATCTTCACAGATCCCCTTCTTTTAGGAGTTCTTCCCCGCCTAAAAGACAGGAGTCTCAGATCCCTTCGAGGTCTAACAAGAACAAGAGTTTGTCTCGAGATGAGCGTACTCCTTCTCGGGAAAGGAGTCCTCCTTGTAAGAGCCCCCTCCCTCCCAAACGCTCTCCCTCAGTCGGAGCGGAGCGTTGGAGGAAATTTCGGATGAGGATAACCCTGTGGATGCAGCAGTCTCAGACTACAAGAGGCTTTCATTGCTTCTCTTCAAGGAGTTCGGAGACTCCCTTCATCCTGCTGATCCGCCCTCACCTGGTTCTCTTATGTCTAGTACCAGAGCTCATAAGTCCTCATCGTTTGTAAAGATGCGCCCTGCTCTCTGCATGAAGAAGGCATTGAAGAATTTTGGAGAATGGCTGCAATCCAGAAGGGAAGCGGGCAAGACAGTTTTTTCCTGTCCTCGTTCCAAATTAACAGGAAAACCTGGAAGGTGGTACGAGACCAAAGAGCCGATGGGATTGGGTCTCCCTTCATCGGCAGACGCTGATTTTGCATCTGTAGTAGATTCCTCTAGGAGACGGTCTCTACTTTCAGTGAAGGCAACTTGGGAGATGTGCGAGCTCGACCATCTTCTCACGGGCTTTTTAGAACATTGGAGGTATTTAACTTCATGGACTGGGTCTTGGGAGCATTAGCTAAGAGAGCCCAGGACACGGATTTCGTCACTATGGAGGAGCTCTCTAGTGTTTTGGCCTGCCTAGATAGAGCGGTGATGGACGGCTCAGTTGAAATTGCTTCTCTCTTTGGAACAGGAGTGCTGAAGAAGAGATCAGTTTATAGTTCCTTCCTTACGAAAGCAGTATCTCCTCTGCAGAGATCCTCCCTTTTATTCTCGCCGCTTTCTTCACACCTTTTTCCACAGGATACGGTCAAGGAAGTTGCAAGATCCTTAACGGAGAAGGCCACCCAAGATCTCCTCACTAATTCGGCAAAAAAGTTTAGACCTGTGGTACCTTTGGACAAAAAAGAGAAAGTCTCGTTTCAACAGCCCTTTCGAGGAGCCTCCTCTTCTAGAGCCCCTTTTAGAGGTCGCAGACCTGATCGCAGGAGTAGAAGGTCCTTCGGGAAATCTAGATGAACAGATAGTCCTCCAGACAAAAGTAGGCGCCAGACTGCTGCACTTTGCCAAAGTCTGGGCGCAGAGAGGAGCGGACACCTGGTCCCTCTCAATCCTAAGAAAAGGATACTTAATCCCCTTCAGGGAAAATCCTCCCTTGACTACAACTCCAAGGGAGTTAACTGCAAGATACTCAGATCCTGTCCAAAGTTTAGCGATTCAACAAGCAGTAGAGCAGATGATTATGAAAGAAGCCATAGAACCGGTGCAGGATCTCCAGTCCCCAGGTTTTTACAATCGGCTGTTCCTTGTACCAAAAGCCTCGGGGGGATGGAGGCCGGTTTTAGACGTCAGTGCTCTGAATTTCTTTGTCATCAAGAAGAAATTCTCGATGGAGACGTCTTCCTCTGTTCTTTCTGCACTTCGTCCAGGGGACTGGATGGTGTCCCTGGACCTTCAAGATGCATATTTCCATGTGCCAATTCATCCGGCCTCGCGGAAATACCTAAGATTTATGTTTCAGGGAAGAGTCTTCCAATTTCGAGCGCTGTGCTTTGGACTCTCGACAGCCCCTCAGGTCTTCACAGACATCATGAAGAATGTAGCTCATTGGCTACATTTGAAAGGGATCAGGATCTCCCTATATTTGGACGATTGGCTCATAAGGGCCCAATCGAAGGATCAAAGTCTGGAGGACCTTTCATTCACCCTAAACTTAACCAAGTCTCTGGGACTTTTAGTCAATCCCGAGAAGTCCATGATGGTTCCCCAGCAAAGCATTGTCTATCTGGGGATTCAGATGGATTCTCGGGATTTTTTAGCGTCTCCTTCCCAGGAAAGGAGAGAACGCTGCTTAGAAAAGGTGGCAGTCTTTCTAAAGAAAGAACATTGTTCCGCGAGGGAGTGGATGAGTCTGCTGGGGACCCTCTCCTCGCTGGAACAGTTCGTTTCTTTAGGAAGACTACACCTCAGACCCCTTCAATTTTACCTGAAGAAGAGATGGGATCGGAAGTCACAAGAACTGGGAGACTCCTTTCCTATATCAGAGAAGATAAAGGAGAATCTCTGCTGGTGGTTGGATCCACAGAAGTTAAGCAAGGGGATCTCTCTTCACTTAAAGAGCCCTCTCCTAGCGTTATTTGCAGACGCGTCAGACATGGGATAGGGAGCAACGCTAGGTACGAGAGAAGTGTCAGGCACCTGGAGCGAAGAACAGGTGTCCTGGCAAATAAACATGAAAGAATTGACAGCCATTCATCTAGCTCTCATTCATTTTGAGAAGCAGGTATCAGGATTGGTAATTCAAATTCACTCGGACAATACAACAGCCCTAGCATATATAAAGAAACAGGGGGGAACGCATTCCTTCTCCCTTTACGAGTCAGCGAGGGACCTGCTGGTCTGGGCTCAAGAGAGGAAGATCTCTCTCCTCACAAGGTTTGTTCAAGGAGAGAGAAACGTCCGTGCGGACCTTTTGAGCAGAAAAGACCAAGTCCTACCCACAGAGTGGACACTCAACCCTCAAGTCTGCGAGCAACTTTGGCGGTTGTGGGGAAGACCGAATGTAGACCTGTTCGCTACCAACAAGAACAACAGGCTGGAAACTATTGCTCCCCGATCTCGGACCCGAGAGCAGTGGCCATAGACGGCCTTCTGCTAAACTGGGCAGGTTTAGACGGTTACGCTTTTCCCCCTTTCAAGATAGTAGGGGAAGTTATAAGAGAGTTCGCCTGCTCAGAAGGAACAAGGATGACACTGATTGCTCCCTTTTGGCCAGCACTAGATTGGTTCACAGAGGTACTGGAGTGGATGGTGGATTTTCCCAGGTCGCTTCCACTTAGGAGCGATCTTCTCAAACAGCCCCACTTCGACAGATTTCACAAGAACCTCTCCGCTCTAAGTCTGACTGCCTTCAGACTATCAAAGGACTCATTAGAGCGAGGGGCTTTTCGCGCGAGGCTGCTAAAGCTATCGCAAGAGCCAGAAGATATTCCGCTTCAAGAGTGTATCAGTCGAAGTGGGAGGTGTTTAGAAGATGGTGCAAGGCTAAGAAAGTATCCTCTTCCAGTACCTCTGTAACTAACATCGCTGATTTTCTCCTTTATTTAAAGAAGAATTGTAGCTTAGCAGTGTCAACAGTGAAGGGTTACAGGAGTATGGGCCTCTGTTTTCAGGCATAGAGGCCTAGATCTTACTAATAATAAAGATCTTCATGACCTTATAAGGTCTTTTGAAACTTCTAAAGGTCAGAAGATTAGAAGCCCTAGCTGGAACTTGGATTTAGTGCTTAAGTTCCTCATGTCAGAGAAGTTTGTACCTTCACATACAGCCTCCTTCAGAGACTTAACTAGGAAGTCTTTATTCCTCTTCTCTCTAGCAACGGCTAAGAGAACAAGTGAGCTACAGGCTTTGGAAGGTAGAGTGGGTTTTAGGAAGGATTCAGCGATTTGCTCCTTCAAGCCACTCTTCTTAGCTAAGAACGAAAATCCTTCCAAACCATGGCCAAGAAGCTTCGAGGTAAGAGGACTTTCTTCATTAGCAGGAAAGGAACTGGAGAGGACTTTGTGTCCTGTCAGAGCCCTCAAGTTCTACCTAAAAAAAGAAAGCATTACTAGGGGGTACAGAAGAAAGTCTCTGGTGCTCAGTCAAGGATCCTAAGAGACCTATTTCGAAGAACGCCCTGACGTTCTTCATTAAAGATGTGATAAAGGAGGCCCATCTCTCATGCAGTGAAGAGCTCCTCAAGCTACTCAGAGTAAAAGCACACGAAGTGAGAGCCATAGCAACGTCAATGGCTTTCCACAAAACTTGGTCCCTCCAGGCCAGGCTCTTATAGAGTCAACATACTGGAGGTGTAACTCTGTTTTCGCCTCTAATTATTTAAGGGACGTGAATTACGTATGAGAAGTGCTTCTCTCTGGGAGCTTACGTTTCCGCGGATTCAGTGCTGGGAAAAGGAGACGAGGTTAATCCTTCTTAACTTAGTTTATTTTTTAATTTATCTGTTATGTTATTTGGTGGTTGTTTTTTATTGGTCGATTGAAAGATTCTAACATTACTAATATGGTCAGGTGATCAGGATTGGCTTTAGTGCTCCTTGTTTTTTACTAGTAAAGAAACCTAAAGCTCTGTCATGTAAGGGGGCTAGTCCCCATTGATATGATATAGGTAAAGGCTCTGCCATGTAAGTGGGTCAGCCCCCATTGGCACGATCCAGAGAAGGCTCTGTCGCGTAAGCGGGCTAGCCCCCAGTGACATGATCCAGAGGAGTTTTCAGTCATAGGTCCCTACCTCGCTGAAACTCTTGAGGCAGGCAGACTCATAGACAGTAATCATGAAGTCTTCTGCCCAATCAGGTAAGAACCATGGATTATATATCCTAAAACATATGTTGTTTTTTCCCTGTTTTTTAATATGATATTGTTAAGATACAATAAAGTTTGTTCATACTTACCTGGCAGATATATATATAGCTGTATTCTCTGAAGTCCGACAGAATTTCTAAAAACTTACGACACATGTAGTGGGAGTAGGGTGGTTAGTACCCATTCCTGCCGCTGGGAGGCGGGTATCAGGAACCATTCCCATTTTCTATCAGATTTTCTATCTCCACTGTCTCCTGAGGGGAGGTGGGTGGGTACTTTAAATATATATATCTGCCAGGTAAGTATGAACAAACTTTATTGTATCTTAACAATATCATTTTGTTCATGAAACTTACCTGTCAGATATATATAGTATAGCTGAATCCCACCTTTGGCGGTGGGGAAGACAGAAAAGGATTTTAGGAAACATATACATGTAGATGATTGACATCTTGGTTCCTTACCTGTTAGCATAGCTGACTTCGTGATTACTGTCACCCAAACCTGCTTCTGCTTCACTAGAGTTACCAACAAGGTAGTGACCTGTGTAGTTGGTGCGCTCTAGATGATCTGTCAACGGGGACGTGACCACAGTGTGACTAGACCATGACCATACTTATGAGGGCAACGAGGCAAAACCACCACCTAAGTTAGCCTAACAAAATACTCCCACATAAAAAAGGTTAATAGAAGGGAAGTCTGCATTCGGCGGCCGACCCTACAACCATAAACATTGCAAAGATTTAAAAAACTCGCCTACCCTTTTCTATGGGAAAGGATGAGTGCTACCTCCTGCCCCCAAAATAGTGTCTGCGGCGACGTATGGCCCAAGAGAGTAACAGTTTTTGTATGTCGTTCTGACCTCCCGTAGGTAGTGCGAGGCGAACACCGAGTTACTCCTCCAAAAAGTGGCACTCAAAATGTCTTTGAGGGCCATATTTTTCTGGAAGGCTATCAAGGTCGAAATAGCCCTCACCTCGTGAGCGTTTACTCTTAACAGTCCAAAGTCACTGTCCTTGCAAGATGAGTGCGCCTCCTTTATGGTGTCCCTTAAGAAGAATGTCAGTGCATTCTTGGACATGGGCATATCTGGTCTCTTGACTGAACACCATAAGTTCTCTGCAGAACCTCTACAATTCCTTGTTCTCCGAAGGTATTCTCTTAGAGCTCTGACAGGACACAGGACTCTTTCTGGCTCTTGACCAATGATCTCCGCCATCCCCTTGATCTCGAAAGACCTAGGCCAAGGGTCGGAGGGGTTTTCATTCTTAGCCAGAAACGTCATCCCCAAAGAGCAGACAGCATTATGCTCTTTGAAGCCGACATGCTTATTTATTGCTTGTATTTCGCTAACTCTCTTCGCCGTCGCCAGAGCAGTTAGGAATAGTCTTCTTCGTCAAGTCTTGCAAAGACGCAGTGTGAAGTGGTTCAAAGCGACTCGACATTAAAAACTTAAGGACCACGTCTAAGTCCAAGAAGGCAACTTAGGAAGAGGCACCTTGGTGGTCTCAAAAGATCTCAAAAGATCGTGGAGATCTTTGTTATTCGCTAGATCTAGACCTCTATGGCGAAAAACTACAGATAAAACGCTTCTGTAGCCCTTAATAGTCGACACTGCTAACTTCAAATCTCGTCTGAGATAAAGGAGAAAGTCGGCGATCTGGCTCAGAGGTCTTGGTAGAGGAAACTCCCTTCTTCTTACACCAGCTCCTAAAAGCTGTCCACTTCGATTGGTACACAGCGATTGATGAAGGTCTCGCGGTGGCGATAGCTTTAGCCACAGGTTTCGAAAAACCTCTCGCTCTGGCCAGCTTCTGGATAGTCTGAACGCAGTCAGACTCAGAGCGGAGAGGTTTTTGTGGTACCTCTCGAAGTGGGGCTGTTTGAGTAGATCTCTCCTCGACGGAAGAGATCTCGGAAAATCTACCAGGAAGGACATCACCTCTGTGAACCAGTCCGCTGCGGGCCAAAAGGGGGCGATTAACGTCAACCTCGTCCCTTCCGAAGCTGCAAATTTCATACATTCAACTTACCTGTCAGATATATACTTAGCTAAGACTCCGTCGTCCCCGACAGAAATTCAAATTTCGCGCCACTCGCTACAGGTAGGTCAGGTGATCTACCGGCATGCCCTTGGTGGCAGGACTAGGAACCATTCCTGTTTTCTATCATATTTTCTCTGTCGCCGGTGGTATCAACATTGTTTTTACTACCTCCTGACCTGAAATCTTATTTCAAAGCTTTTGATCATCGTTTCATCGGACTTTTTGGTGACGTACCTGGATCGTGGTTTTGGCATTCGCTACTGTGGACTGAATTTGGACTTGCTTTTTTATTTTTCTCAGTATGTCTGATTCAAGTGTTAGTGTGAGAATGTGTGTGAATGTAGGCTGCAAGGTGAGGATACCGAAGGCTTCGGTTGATCCTCACACTGTATGTCGTAAATGTAGGGGGTTTGAATGTTCTTCAACTAATACCTGTCATGAATGTGAGGGGTTGAATGCTGAAGAATGGAAGACTCTAACTTCTTACTTGAAGAAGTTAGAGAGGGATAGAGTTAGACGTGCAAAGGGTGTGTGTACAAGGCCTATTGAGCCTTTTATTGAGTCTATCTCTCCTAATGTTAATGTTAATGTTTTTTATTCTCCCTTTGTTTCGGGACATTCACAGGCTTTGCAATCAGAATCGGCCTCTGAAATCGCCGACCTGAAGGCTACTATCCACAAGATGAGGTCCAAAATGGCGGCCTTACAAGGTAAGGATAGTGACAGTGATGTGTTCAGTGAAGTGAGTGCTCCCAGTGTTGTGGAGGGGGCGTTTGATCGTCTCTGTGACGCTCCCAGGCCTAGACCGCTTCCAAGCTCCCATGCCCAGAGGAGAAGGAAAGTCGAAAGCCTTAAGGAGGTTGTGGAGAATCCCCAACGGTCAGACGTCCCTTCAGCAGGCTCTGTCTCGCATCAGACTGCTCAGGACCGCTTTAGGAAAAGCGTCCTGCGAGAGCGTTTCTCTTCTTCTCCCTCTCCTTCACCTAAAAGACGGTGGAAGGACTCGGATCTTTCCAGGCCCCTGAAAAGGCATTGGAAAGAACCTTCTTTGAACTCGAGCCCAGAGCGCTTCTCTGATGAAGCTCCCTCCTCGATCAAGAAGGCGAAGGTTGTGTCGATGTCTCCCTATATGCACGTAGCGGATCGTTCTCCTTCGAGGTCTCCCTCTCCTCCCATTGAAGAGGACGCGGAAGAAGCTTCTAAGAGGATCCTACTAGCTGTTCAAGAGCAGCTAGCCTCCTTGGTAGGAGTTCTGGCTAGAGATCCTCCTGGCAAGAAGGACATTGCGCTTCCTATCAAGAAGTCTCGTCTTCTTTCCCCTGCCAGGCGCGAGGTGCCTTCCAGGCTTGAAGCTTCCTCTTCCAAGCATGTAGAAGAGGACATGCATTTCAGAACAAGCGCAAGAGAGGCATATGCCAGGCGCGAGGCTCCGGCCAGGACGCCAGCCGGGCACGAGGCGTCATCCAGGCGCGAGGCGTCATCCAGATGCGTGGAGCCAGCCAGGCGCGAGACACCAGCCAGGACGTCAACCGGGCGCGAGGCGTCATCCAAGTGCGAGACACCAGCCAGGCGTATGGCGCCAGCCAGGACGCCAGGTGTCCTGGCACATAAACTGCAAAGAACTCTTTGCCATACATCTGGCTTTGAAGAACCTAGAACCTTTTGTATCGAACAAAGTAGTTCAAGTAAATGTGGACAACACCACCGCGCTTGCCTACATTCGGAAACAAGGAGGGACTCACTCCTTGTTCCTTTACGAACTAGCAAGAGACCTACTGCTTTGGACTTCCCAGAGAAACATCTCCCTGCTTACGAGATTTATTCAGGGAGAAAGGAACGTAAGGGCGGACAGGCTGAGCAGGAGGAACCAGGTCCTTCACACAGAGTGGACCCTCCACTCAGAAGTGTGTCAGAGTCTCTGGTCTCTTTGGGGGACTCCTCATGTGGATCTCTTCGCCACATTCCTCTCCAAAAGGCTGGAAGTCTTTTGCTCGGTGGTAGAAGACCCCAGAGCTCTGATAGTCAACGCCTTCCTACTAGACTGGTCTCACGTAGACGTCTACGCTTTTCCACCTTTCAAGATCCTGGGACTAGTTCTGAAGAAATTTGTGGCTTCAAAGAGGACAAGGATGACCCTGATAGCCCCCTTTTAGCCGGCACAAGATTGGTTCACAGAGGTGGTGGAGTGGACAGTAGATTTTCTCAGATCCCTCCCAAGAAGGATGGATCTTCTCAAGCAACCACACTTCCAGAGGGTATCATCAAAACCTCCACGCTCTCGCTCTGACTGCCTTTCGACTATCGAAAGACTTGTCAGAGCGAGAGGGTTTTCTCGCAAAGTTGCAAGAGTGATCGCGAGAGCCCGCAGAGCCTCCACTAGACGAGTATATCAGTCCAAGTGGGAAGTTTTTAGAAGGTGGTGCAAGTCTAAGAAGTTGTCCTCCTCCACTACCTCTGTGACTGAAATTGCCGATTTCTTGCTGTTTCTAAGGGAAGAATCTCATCTACTATCTGTATCCACAATAAAGGGATACAGAAGCATGCTTTCGGCAGTCTTCAGGAATAGAGGACTAGATCTGGCAGATAATAAGGATCTCCACGATCTCATAAGATCCTTTGAAACTACAAAATCTAGGGAACCGGCTCCTCCTAGCTGGAACCTAGATGTAGTGCTCAAATTCCTGTCATCTGCAAGGTTCGAACCTCCTCATCTGGCGTCTTTTCGAGACTTAACTAGAAAATGCTTATTCCTATTATCTTTAGCTACAGCAAAAAGAGTTAGTGAACTGCATGCTCTAGGGGATAAAGTAGGATTCAAGGGGGACTCCGCCATTTGCTCGTTTAAAGCTTTATTTTTAGCTAAAAACGAGAATCCCACGAATCCCTGGCCTAAGACCTTCGAGGTTAAAGGCTTATCGAGTCTCGTAGGTAAAGAGACAGAAAGATCTCTTTGTCCTGTAAGAGCACTAAAATTCTACCTTCAGAGAAAACACCAGATGGGGGGCTCTAGACAAGGTCTTTGGTGCGCGGTAAAAGACCCCACAAGACTGATGTCTAAGAATGCTCTAGCGTTCTTTGTGAGAAACGTCATTACAGATGCGCATAAGATCTGTCCTGACGACGCGTTTCGACTTTTGAGAGTGAAAGCTCATGAAGTGAGAGCAGTAGCGACGTCTCTCTCGTTTCAAGAGAATATGTCACTAAAGAACATCTTGGAAGTGACATTTTGGAGATGCAACTCAGTATTTGCATCTCATTACTTGAGAGATGTTCGTGTGACCTACGAGAAATGTTTTTCTCTAGGTCCTTTCGTGTCTGCGGATACGATCCTGGGTTTAGGAGCTAACACCGATCCTTAAATTTGTACATACCTTCTATTAGATATGTTCTAGACTTTCTGCTGACAAAAGTGCTAGATGTCGCACTGGCGGCCAGTCACTATTGTTCAGTAAGGAACTCTTGTGATATCTTATTAGATGAGTATTATTATTATTTTTTTTTTTTTTAAATTATGTATGTGTGCGTAATGTGTTTTTGAGTTATGGTTGTTGTGAAGAGTTTGGGGATAACTCGGAACAATCTTTAATACTAACATGGTGGTTAGGATCAGGTGGTTGGGATCGGTTGTGTGCTCCTTCATAAGGTGTATTGTCATATAAGTGGATCAGCCCCCATTGACAAAGTCCTTTCAGGCTCTGCCGAGTATGCGGATAAGACCCCATCGGCAGACCCACAAGAACTCTTGGCCATAGATCATATATCTCGCTAAAGTTTCTTGAGGTGATGCAGACTCCTGTTGCTTTTATCGTTTTACAATGTGTTATATACCAAAATGATCGCAATTTAGTGTACATTACAACGAAAAAAAAGTAACTTGTTACCTTTAACCGTTTTGCGCACAGCGCGATTTGAATACAATTATATATGAAATTTCGTTTTTGCGCTATCATATATTGCATTATTTATATATGATAATGATAATTTTTTTCATTTCTGATGGTTGCATACTAAACTTCAGGCAATGTCAAAAAAAGGAGCCAAAAATGAACTCTTAATCTTGAAAACTAAGCGCGCTGTGATTTTTTTAAAAAAATATTTTTTCCGCTTCCGCGCTCACTCCGAAACCCCTCCGGCATACGGGAGACAATTTTTTTTTTACCGCTCCGGCGTAAGATGGTTAATCACCCTACTTCCACTACGTGTGTCGTAAGTTTTTAGAAATTCTGTCAGACTTCAGAGAATACAGCTATATATATATCTGACAGGTAAGTTTCATGAACAAAGTTGTATTTAGCTGTCTCTTGCCCTCCACCTAGGGTGCCAATCAGCTAAGTATATATCTGCTGGGTAAGTTGCATGTACAAAAATGATATTGTTAAGATACAATAAAGTTTTGTACATACTTACCTGGCAGATATATACGATTAATGGCCCACCCAACCTCCCCTCAGGAGACAGGTGGAAGAGAAAATCTGGTTTAGAAAACGGGAATGGTTCCGGATCCCGCCACCCAGCGGCGGGAATGGTAAATCACCTGACCTACCTGTCGCGTGTGCCACGAGTTTTGAAATTCTGTCGGGACGACCGAGTCCATTTGTGTTGTATTAATCTCTGGGGAAGTGATTTACCCAGAGATTAATACAACACAAACGGTCAGTTAGGTATGGACAACAGAAGTCGGCTATTTTCAACCATATAAATGAACATAACCATAGAATAAACTGGAATTTGTCACATGTAATTTATAGCAGCAACTGCCGGTACAAGAGTCAAATAATGGAATCGGCCTTAATAAAAGAGAAGCAGGTAATGAACATCTCAAAAGGAGCGTGGATTTCAGATGTCATCGACGAGGTTTTCATTCAACCAACGCTTAAGAAGATTAAAGGAAGATTATCAGCGGGGGTGACCTAAATTGGCTTACTTGTGGACGGATCTCTTGGTATAAATACCACCTTTTCTGTAAACTTTTCTCATTCATATACCTGAAGAGAGACAGCAGTCTCTGAAATATAGTACTTTTCTCTATATTTTGGTGTTTTTATGGGCTCCTTGTATTAGATGGGATTCTGTTGTTACAGAACATTTTTACCAGTCATATATATATAATATATATATATATATATATATATATATATATGTATATATATATATTAATATATATATAATATATATAGTATATTATATATCTATATATATATATATATATATATATATAGATATATATCTATATATATATATATATATATATATATATATATATATATATATATATATATATATATGTATATATATATAATATATATATTAGATATATATATATATATATATATGTATGTATGTATGTATATATAGTTATATATGAGAGAGAGAGCTATTGACATTTAAAAAGGATTGTGTATGTAGAGTAGACAGATAAGAGAACGCAGCAAATGTACATAGTAGGTTACACAAATAAGATTATCGGCAGTTATTTAATATATCTATTCATAATATGGTCCTCCGTTTCTTTCCAGTAAGTATTCATAACATTTTCCATGTTGTTTGTAAGGCGACAGACTCCTTAATGAGTCAGTGACAGTGAGTGTTTTGACGAGCTTTCCTTGTGGAGACGCGGGCTGTTTGACATCTTTATGCCCTGAGGTCAGCTTAACACCTGAGAGAAGAACTGGCAACGCTGGAAATTTTTTTTGCCACGTTTAAGAATAAACTTGTTGTTTTATTGTTGTAAAATGCTAGAAAATTACGAGGGCTTTTAATAATTGCCAAAATTAATCAACAACCAATTATGTTTTGTTGTATAACTTATGCTGCCTTCATATACCATAAAACGTTGAGTTGGAATATTTGATGTGGCAGCATAATGGTTGATAATTAAACCATTCATTTATCTCCACCTATCATTTCTTTTCCTAAATTTATTCAAATAACAGAACTAAATCCACTATGTTCTCTTCAGTGTCCCTCAGTGGATAAAATAAGTGAATTTACTGGACTCATATCCGTGCATATTCATATCCACGAAATAACCAATCAAAACTTTTATATGCAAGTGCCTCAGCGGCGTGGTTGGTATGGTATTACCGTCCCACCTCAGTGGTCGCGGGTTCGATTCTCGGCCATTCCATTGAGGAGTGAGAGATGTGTATTTTTGGTGATAGATGTTCACTCTCGACGTGGTTCGGAAGTCACGTAAAGCCGTTGGTCCCAATGCTGAATAACCACTGGTTCCATGCAACGTAAAAACACCATACAAACAAAACAAAACTTTTATCTGACACCATCTATTTTTTTCTAATGTAGATCATTTGATTTTGAAGAAAGAAAGGTTTACATTCTCTGACTGCTTTCTTGACTTTCAGATGAAGAGGTCATTCGTCCTGACAGTGTTGACGTCGTTTTCGAAGTCTGTGGCAACAAGGACGTGAGTAATGCTTGCACCACCTTGAAGTATACAAAATCAAGTGACTTGATTGCCATATAAGTAACCTTATTAAAGGTGCGTCCATACGGTCGAACAATGTCCGACGGACAAACATTGTTATCAATTAACAATTGTCTGCCGATCTTTGCCTTGTGAGCAGAGTAAAAACACTGCTATACAACCTCATCTGGTACCACTGTTTGTTGCCAGATCTACTTCCATCGTTTCAACGTTTATGACGTCATCTTCCTTCGCCTATATGGTAACAATGTGTGTCCGTCGGACATTGTTCGACCGTGTGGACGCACCTTTAGTCTCACAATTTTGCTTATCTTTCCAGGGCTTGCCTCAAGGTGTTAGAGCACTGCGGGTAGGCGGGACTTACGTCTTCATCGGCCTTGTGCACAGAGATTCCAGGATGAACATTTTGGCGCAGACCGTCATCACGAAATGCCTCACGTTAATTGGCGAGTATCCCATTACGGTCGCGGATTATTATCGTCTTTCTCTCTAGATGTTGAATAAGTTTTTCAGAGGCCTTTTTTTCCACTTAAGATTAATAATGCTGCATCATGCATAAATACTACTTTTTTTTAGATTATAGATATTGAAGCTCTGTTTGCAAAAGAAAACATTTCTTACAACTGCCTTATTTTGCTGTGGCAATCTCAAGATTGGCGCTTCTGTTCTTAATGGTCTCTCCAGTGGCAGCCTTTCAAGCTGTTGGCCTTTCTAATCAATTAAGCAAGCAGGTTAACTAATGGTCAATACTGATACTACTACCAGGTGTGCATAACTACACGGGTAAGCACTTGGAAGAGGCCGTGAAGTTCCTCAGTCAGCATCACGACAGGTATCCATTTTCCTCGCTGATGAGACCAGTCTACCCGCTGACACAGTTCAGGGTAAGCTCTGTAAGGAACTCGCTTCTTACACCGTTACTCTGAGGCAATCAACAAGCTGCGTGTACATTTCTTTAGTCATGAAAGTTCGGGTATCTTTTGCGTTATTTGTCCTTGTGGTCGGGTCCCCTGCAGCCAGTCTGCGCTTTTCACAAACTTCATTTGTTCAGAACCTAGTTAGAATTTTGTTTGGCATATCACTGGACTTTCTGATCACTTAAATGCCTATGTATTTAGATCCTGCCTATAAATTTGAATTTCACTGTACCTAACACTAGATTAAAAGTTCCAATTTTGTATCTGTTGAGATCTTTATAGTATATATATATATATATATATATAGATATATAATATATATTATACACATATATATAATGAGTCTGATAAATATTTGCGCTAACAAGTCTGACGTCTGACCATCCCTTGACTATGAGTTACGCTCACTAATATTCCAAACTTATGTATTCAGTTCATCTTTAGTATCATTCCAGAAAGTTATTATTATTATTATTATTATTATTATTATTATTATTATTATTATTATTATTATTATTAGGTGCTTTCATAGATTAGGTCGGCCATCAGATAAAGATGTTGAATGCCACCCCAGAGTCAGCCATTTCCATTTCAGTTTATTCAGGATGAGCAGAACAGCAACATTCAAAAGTCAGACTTGTTATTAGTAACTAAAATTTGATTAGGCTTGGTTACCAAATATCCAGATCTGAAGAGATGAAACTCAACCTGGAATCTATTTAAGTCTTTCAGCAAGTTTTGAGCAAACCACGAGTGATGTTAAACATATTTTTTGCTTTTCTTTGTTATTGATATCTTTAATCTATTACAGAACGCCGTGGAAGCAGCAAAGTCTGGGCGCTTCTTCCGAGTGGGAATAAATCCGCAGTAGTCATAAATCTGAGTGGAAGTAAATAGTCTTGAATTATTGTTATTATATCATTACTAAATCAGAGTATTATATATAAATATCACATATAATAAAACTTTAATACATATAGCAGAGGTTTGTTGCAAATTATCAAACGTTTCCTTACGTTGTTAATAATATGTATAAATGCTGATATACTTACGAAGACCATAAGAGGATTTTCCTGGAGGAAATGATTACTATAAGATCATTCCTCTGTGATTATACTCATACATGGATAGGCACAATTTAGAAATGGCCTCCGGTCACGGGTAAACTGGGTTACTAAGGCCCCGTCCAGACTCCACACGGTTGAGCTTAGGTAGCTCAACAAACTTTGTTCGATGTGACGTCAGAAGCGGGAGATTCTTAACTTTTCCAAGACTTTTCCCGCGCTATCTCCGCTTCTGAGTCACGTCGAGCAAAGCTCGCCCGTATGGACGAGGCTTAAGAATCTCCTGGTTTAGAGGTACTAATGATAAATTGACAATAGGAAACTGGAATGTAAGAAGCCTGAGGCTAATTGGAAAGACAGAACAGATAGAAAATGAAATAAAAAAACATTGGGAACGCTGAAGCTAATTGGAAAGACAGAACAGACAGAATATTAGTTCAAGAAACACGGACTTAACATCCTAGTTGTTTGTGAATCATGATGCAAAGGAAAAAGTAAAGCATAAATGAGCAGCCATGATCTTAACGCCTAATACAGAAAAAGCACACTGACTCAAGAGCACTGAGCAGTTGATCACTACTGGCAAGATTTAAACCAAAACAGCGCAATATGAATAACATAGTTTGCTAAGCACTAGTAAATGAACTCTCTGGAAATATAAAAGATGGATGTCATATAAAACAGCAGTGTTATAGATGACATAAAAACAAGATATATAAGGATTGCTGTCGGTAATATGATTGCAAAAGTTGGTCGGAACACTGACAGTATGGAGGATGTAACGTTTAAAGAAATGCAAGGGGTACGTTTATCAGCTTTTGTCTGCAGTTTAGTAACTGACAGCACTTGAAAAAAAGGTACACTTATTTATACATTTGAACAACTTCAGATAGTAGTTAGAGAGAGAGAGAGCACTGATGAATGTTGGGAGCCGTAAGCCCCTTCCACACGGGCAAACTTCGCTCAACGAAATTTGCTCTGTGTATTTAAGCCCCGTACACACTTGGAAACATTGTTTGGAAACGGTTTCCAAACAGTTTGAAAACTGTTTCCAAACTGTATGGAAACATTGTTTCTAAACTGCTTACAAACGTTTCCAAACAGTTTGGAAACTGTTTGCAAACCATTTCCAAACACCATTTCACGAATTACTGTTTCCCATACAGAATGGGAAACACTGCGTGTGTGTGTGTGCGGCCGAGGCGATGATGAATTAGTACCTACTCGAGACTTGCAGTGATGACAACATGTGGTCTGCCGAGAAAACTCTAGAACTAATTGAATTGCTGCATTCATCCCGAACATTGTGGGATGTAACAAATGAGGATTACAAAAATAGAATTAAAAAGATGGATGCTTTGACGCGGATAGCTGATAAACTTTCTATAACTGTAACCTGTGATGAGTGTAGAGGTTGCTGCAGCAGCGTCTGTATTTTACTTGGCACTTTTGATAAGTTCAAGGGTCAAGAAAAAGAGAAAGATATGGGTGAGGAATTTTTTTGATTTGCTTTTGGCGGAACTGAAATTAGATGGTGGAGGTTTCACCAATTTTGTTCGGATGTGCTCAAGTGACTTTGAACTACTTTTACGGATGGTGGCTCCCAGTATATCTCGAAAGGATACAAAATACACAAAGGCTATTACACCCGACATCAGACTGGCTATTACACTGATTCACTCCACCATCTAATTTCAGTTCCGCCAAAAGCAAATCACCATAGGATCCTTTTTCAAAAAAATTCCTCACCCATATCTTTCTCTTTTTCTTGACCTCCCTTGACTTTATCAAAAGTGCCAAGTAAAATGCAGACGCTGCTGCAGCAACCTCTACACTCATCATAGGTTACAGTTATAGAAAGTTTATCAGCTATCCCCGTCAAGGCATCCATCTTTTTAATTCTATTTTTGTAATCCATATTTGTTAATTTTATTGTTTATGCAAGTTGAGATTCCTTAACGAGCCTCATGTACACCTTCAGGATATCGAAGCAGAGCCCGGCCTTGAAAGGACTCCAATACGTAAACATGAATAATTGAGGGAAAAAATAGTGAATTGCTTGAACTTACCTGAAGAAAGGATTTAAAGTGAACATTTACTCTAGAGGAAAGGTCGCCAGAAACTCAGCTAGTTACTTTACAGCTATTTATTTACAAGAGGCTGCTTAACAGCCAAGGTTAAGTAAATGCTACTGGTCCCCACGTGGACTTATAATATCTCTCAAGTGGATGATAGCTGGCTCAAAATGGAATTCGTAAAAGCTGGTTTCATAATCTTGCGGTAATGCAACACTTGCGGGCAGACAGACTTGACACGTGACTCAGGGAATCTGGAAAAGGATCCCAGATTATACAAGATAAAAGAAAAATGACTTCTTGCACAAGTTACGATTATTCAGTTCTCAAACACTGGGGCAAAGGAACCCTAATGGTTCACTGAGGTATGCAATGACTTCATTTGTCTGGGACGATCACACAAGGGGAAGCATGCGGCCATGAGGCAGTGAGAGGAAACAAAGGGATGAGTTCTTTTGATATAGAAGTTTGAATTTGGGAAAATGGGGAGTAATTAGGCACTAGGATGTAAGGGACTGGCAATATGCTGTTTCACAAGACGTACCTGGATGCCATGTTCAGTGTGGACCTTTGTAGAAAATGTGGCGCCCGGCTTTGTCTCAGGTCTGGGTCTCTTGGCGCGCCAGTAACCCCATGGATAGGCCTAAATGTGAAGGCTGGCTGCGGACATCCGTCCGAGGTCATGACTGGAGCTGTCTGAGGCCGAATCCAGGTGTTTTTCATGGGTGTTGGGAGTCGTTTAACCCCCCAGACAGAGCAGGGCAATCCTGGAAACAGAACATAAAGCCAGCAGAGGGTTCACAGGAAAAAGAGCTTAGGATATAGGCCTAAGAAGTACCAGTCTGCCTACATCCTTCCCTTTGAGATACGTCCCTAAAGCTGACAAGAGTCTATTTTCCCCCAACTTAGGAAATTCCTACATCTGGCAGGCTAGCTTTGGTTTCCCGCCCAAATCAGCTGATATTTGGAGGAATATGGCTGCCTTTTTACAAATCAAAATAATTACTTGAATGCTGGGTAGACGAAAGAGATCGATAAACGTAGCAGCTCCCCCTGTTAAGAAAGCATTCACTCCCTTTCGGGCGTGAAGGCCTTGGCTTAAATAAGTTGATCGTCTCTTCTACCCAGTTCTCCTACTCTAACCGAAGTTTTTAGAGCAGCGATACAGCTAACTACAGTGGCCTACCTAACTTATAGGTGGAGATGCTAAGTGTACTAACTTATTGGATTAATGTAGTTTAGCCTAAGTAAGAACTACTGGTTGTCTGTGACGACAATCTACTCTACCCCTAGATAAGGTTACTTGAACATTCTACTTGCTACTACCCTAATGCCCTGGTACTAAATCATTAGCCTAACCTACTCAATACAGTTAATTTGGGACGCAATCATTCCAGAGTGTGGTACGCACAGCAGCAGTTCAGCGACGGAATTGTTAAAATACATGATGTGAGGTAATGATGCGTGAGGATGATGAGTAGTTAGTTGACCAGGATGGAAATGCAATGAGGTAATTATGACATTTACATGAGTGTTAGTATCACAATTTCTAGGGGTTAGAGGGTTAGTTTACTGGCAGAGATCAGGCTGGCTACCTTCTCTGGGTAGGTGCCAGGATCACTCTGCAAATGAATGTGACACTGTACCTCGGGCACAGGTGTCAAGGAGAGCATGTGGCTCTTTGGTTAGTGTGTTAATGATTTGTTACGTCCCTTCTTCTTCTTATTGTTCCTCCAGGACCTGGCTATACCAGTCCTAGGAGTAGATGGAGGCACTGACTCTGGGGTAAGGCCAGAAACGCCGTCAGGAGCAGCGGCAGTGGTAGCCTGAGGGATTGCAGAAGAACACCCTACTTCGGTATCTGCAGCAACCATCGTAGAGGTGGAACCTACTGCAGGGGAGGCCCTAACTTCGGCTGCTGCGACAACCGTCGTAAAGGGAAAACTCCAGGCTGACTCCTGGTCGGGCAGTTCCTGGTTTTCCAGAGGAGGTATGAAGATAAGGTCTGCCGGAGGTTCATCCTCGGGCGACAAAGGTGATGTTGAAGAATGATGACGGACTGGAGATGGGCCATGGGCTGCGGTAAGCTCCATGCCTGTTGGAGGATCTCGTGTAGGAGGATCCTTGATAAGGTTAGGCGCAGGCGCTAGCTCGGGGCCAGGCGCAGAGGTCAAGTTCGGTGGTGGCTCTACGTCCAGGCTGGACGGAGCTTGGCACTGCCCAGTGCTGCCAAATGGCACTGGCAGAGAGTTGAGGTCGACTGGACCTGTGGCGGGTACCGGAGGTGCAATACCTGTCAGCGTGCCCTTGGAAATGGGAGACAGAGGGTCCTGTCTCTTTTGGAAGGCTAAGCCTTGTGGAATATGGTCAGTGTCCGCTGCTGGTAGTCTGCTAGGGCACTTAGGCCAATTAGTGGAGTGCCCTAGTACGTTGCAGGTTTTGCAACGGAACTGTGAATGATCAATCTCCCTCCTTGGTAACGGGGGAGACTGTTGGTGGACGTACTTCCTGGAGGAAGTAGAATTTCGATGACTCCTTGCTTTGGATGGATTGACGGTGGGGTTAGGACCCCTAGGCTTTTTGAAATGAGAGGGAGACTTCATGTCTTGCCCTAGGAGGAGGTCGTAACCTCCTGGAATGTAGCTTGCAACTGCAAGGGTACAAACCTTGGAGAAGTGAGGTCTGGTGACCCTCAATTGGACGGTCGGAAGGATCAGCTTGATATGGTTGATACCTTCAATGGTTATTAAGTGACGTCTATCGACGTTAGCCCCTCGGGGGATTCGATCTTCCCGTATCAGGGAGATTTGAGCACCAGAGTCGTCGTAGGCTCTGACGTGGCTTGGCGGATAATGGCTTTGGAGGGGTGCGACGGTTATAGGGCCCTTAGCTGGGGGTCCTAGTGAGGAAGGATTTGTAACGGCCATTGCGATGGCAGGAATATTGTGATTAGCGCACCCTCCGTAATTTGCAGCCATGTGACCCTTGCGGCCACAGTCTCGGCAGAACTTGCTCCAGAACTTCTTTCGTGGCACTGGACGGTAAGGCCGAGATGGCCCCACAGGTTGCGAATCTGTGGAGTCACCAAGGCTGGCAGTGTGCTCTGGCACAGGTGAAGAATCCTCTCTGGCAGTGAATTGATGTGGGGAGGTGAATGAGTCCTCCGTTGGTTCACCCTCGAAAACAAGTCCGGGGTTAACTGGTGGGCTTACCTCTTCCAAAGGGGAGGAGGTAGGCGGTAAAATGGTAAGAGGCTGGCAGGATGCGGCAGGAATTTCTATCTCGGGCACTGGATCAGGACCAGGCTCACAAATAGAAAGGATGTCAGGCTGACCAGAGACGGCGGGACTAAGAGAGACAGTGGGTGCAGGGCTCGAAGCTGGCCGAGTGGCTTGAGCTATGATACTCTCCTTATGGGCCTTCTCCCGCTTGATTTCGAGTTCCTTCTCCTTGAGAGCTAGCTCATGCTGTCTCTCTTCTTCCCTTGCCTTCCTTTCTGCTTCTCTGGCTTTTCTCTTGTTTTCTTTTTCTTCCCTTTCTTGTAGGCGTGCGGCATCCTGCTGCGCCTTCATCCACTGGTCCAGTGTAACCGGCCTCCTTGCCCAGAGTTATGAGGATTCGGAGCTTCTCTAGCTCTATGGCAAAGAAGTCGCGGGAAGCAGGGGAAGACATTTCCCTTAGGCTGCAGCAGAGGCTCGGATGAAAATGAAAATAATGGCCAGGAAGGGTACTGAATGGAATGGGAGTGCCTACTGCGTAAAGTGGCACTCACTTGGAAATGTGTTCTGAAATAAGTAATGAAAGGTCTTAAAAGACTGGGTGCTCTGTGGCACTTGGGAAATGTCCCGTAAGTTGGTGGCACTTCTAGAATGGCACCTTCTGATGAGGCAGAAAATCAAATAGTGTGCGGCGTACGTCACACTTAAGGGCGTTCCTCACTTGGGAGACGCTGGAATGGGCAACCTGTAGGTCCAATACACGTGCAATGGCACTTATGGAGGCGTTCCTTGGGCAGCACTAGGAGTGCTGGTATTGCGGCACTTCGGGAGGCGTTCCCTTGTTGAGTGATCCGAAATGGTGGATACTCTAATGAATGGGCGTTCCGTAGGACGGACACGCAGGTAAAAGGCTACCTGTACGTCTGTACAGGTGCACGGCACTTTCAGGAGGCGTTCCTTTTGGGACAGCACTAGTAATGCTGGTATTGCGGCACTTCGGGAGGCGTTCCCTTGATTGGGTGATCCGGGATAGCGGATACAATAATGGATTGAGCGTTCTGTAAGGACGGACACGCAGGTTTGACAGCACTTAGGGCTGGTATTGCGGCACTTTCGGGAGGCGTTCCCTTGTTGAGTGTTCTGAAGGATCACTGACCCTTGGACACGGACACACTAATTAATTGGGCGTTCCGTAAGGACGGACACGCAGGTAGAATGGCTACCTGTACAGTTGTACAGGTGCAATGGCACTTATGAGGAGGTGTTCCTTGTTTGAAGCACTGGTATCGTGCTGGTGTGTCCCGTCGGACGACACTAAATGCAGTATACACAAATATACTGAAGAGAAATGGTACTCTGTTCGGGGCAGAGTGTAATGGTGGAGGAGAGAAAGTAAAAGGTGGGAGTACTTCAGCAGCCAGTCGATGGACAGTGTCACGAATTAGTGGCACTGTAAAATGGTAAGACCTGACGTGCACTGGTGGTGGCCAGTCCTAGACTGGGAACGACTTCCTTGATGGAAGTAATGAAGGTTGCGGTGGCACACTGTGCGGTTTGTGCTTGCGGTATACGCAAGTCTTTTGGGATACAAATGAAAAAGACCACTCGGGCAACGACAGGCAATGGTAATTTTAGAAAGGCTCAGTCCTTTGCTGAAGTACTCGGTAAATGAAATAAATGCTTGCAAAACTGCAATGGACACAGGCGCGTACGTATCACGCTCAGTGTAAATTAAAGACACAAGAGACTAAAACAATGTTAATTCTGCATGCTATAAGTAATGGGCGTAGTACTCTTGGCTTCGTGAATAATGGGTTCTGGTTCTCTCTCTCTCTCTCTCTCTCTCTCGGAGAGGGTGAAAATGATATATGAAAAACTCCCTTGTATTGAATTGAACTAATAATGTTAGTTTAATATGACGCAACTTGCGTTAAATGATTTACTTACGTTAACGTTTAATGAAAGAATTGCTTTTGAATACGTTTTATGAAAATGATAACACGCTAGCGATGAACAATTTTTACGTTACTGGTAGCGGCTTGCGCTTATGAAATGATTTGCGTTTACATATGAATTTTACAAAGATGCGTTTTACATTAACAATTCTTGTGATTTACTCTGAAGATTTACGTTAACTTTACGTAAGGATACTAGGTCTCTGTGACAAGTGAAAATGACGGTAAGGATTTTAAGACGAAAATGTTAGCAAACATTTGTAAAAAGAGGTTACGTTAAGTCCGAAGTGGAATGAAACTTTCGCTCAGCGAGCGAGTGAGCGATGCTAGGTGAAACGTGTGAGCGGGCTAGCAGAGCGGTGTGCACAGCGTGTCGTTCAAACAGCTGATTTTCTGTTGTTCAAACAGCTGATTTTCGTGTTGTAAATCGCGAAGGCGATTTACAACACGAAATTCTAATTTCTTATTCAAGGCGAATTACGTTAATTTCTCTGGCAGAACGATAGATACTAGTACCGAGATTAATATTATTTACGTTAAACTTTCAAGACTTACGTTACTTTGCTTAAATCGTTGAGATAATGCTTAAAGGGATAAAAAACATGGCTGCCGCTTTGTGAGACGGAACGTTGGCTGGGAAAGCGCACGCGCGAAGCTTACAAAGCTGGCCAGTTTTGAGCGGTTACCAACACTTGGAATGAAACCTGCATTAAAATGAATTCCCCTAACCTATCACAGACAAAAGAATTGTACACTTCTTTTGCTGTAACTATTAGTAGAACACTCCTAACTAGCTAGGCTTTCTCACACAGCAATAAACCCTGGCAACGCACTTCCTAGTTTGATCTGGTACTTTCTGGCATCTATCTACACACGTGTTAGTGTCTCGTCAGACGAGGACAATGCAAAATAAGAATTCGCGGGGCAAATTGTTTGCTTGCCGCTAAAATTAAGCTCTGGCGCTTTCGCCGTTACAATAATAATATTTCTACTTAGCACTCTTTTAAACACTTCGTAATAAAAATACTTAAACGTACCTTAACCCTCTTACGCCGATTGGACGTATTAAACGTCAAGTCAAAATGTCTCCCGTATGCCGATTGGACGTATCATACGTCGGCTCAAAAAAGTTTTTTTAAAAATTCGCGGAAAAATACTTATAAGCCTACCAGCCGAAAACTTTTGTATCACGCGCCTTGGGGGATGCTGGGAGTTCACGGATCAAGGCGTTGTTTTGTTTACAATCGCTACGCAGGCGCGCAAGCGCGAATTTCTTTCTTATCGCACTAAAAAGTATCAGTGACATATCTCGGAAATTATTTCATCACTTTGACATAATTTTTGCACCATTTTAAATTATCCTTTACATGAAGTATTATATATGAAAATGTGCGCAATTTCATGTAAAATACAACAAAAAATACTCATGATTGTAGCTTTTATCAGTTTTGAAATATTTTCATATAAATAACGATAAGTGCAAAAATTTCAACCTTCGGTCAACTTTGACTCTAAAGAAATGGTCGAGAAACGCAATTATAAGCTAAAATTCTTATATTATAGTAATATTCAATCATTTGCCTTAATTTTGCAACAAATTGGACGTCTCTAGCACAATATTTCGATTTATGGTGAATTTATGAAAAAAACTTTTTCCTTACGTTCGTGCGATAACTCTTCCGATAAATTTTTTCGTGCAATTGTCCTAATGTTTGCACCCTTCTAAATTTGCCGTTACATAAAGTTTTATATATGGAAATGTGCGCAATTTCATGCACAATACAACAAAAAACAACCCATGGTTGTAGCTTTTATCAGTTTCGAAATATTTTCATATAAATAACGTTAAGTGCAAAAATTTCAACTTTCGGTCAACTTTGCCTCTACCGAAATGGTCGAAAAACGCAATTGTAAGCTAAAACTCTTATATTCTAGTAATATTCAATCACTTACCTTCATTTTGCAACGACTTGGAAGTCTCTAGCACAATATTTCGATTTATGGTGAATTTATGAAAAAAAAAAAAAAAAACATTTTCCTTACGTTCGCGCGGTAACTCTTCCGAAAAAATCAGAATTTTTTTGTGCGATCGGAATTTTTTTGTGCGATTGTCGAAATGTTTGCACCATTTAAAATTAGCTGTTACATAAAGTTTTATATATGAAAATGTGCGCAATTTCATGTAGAATACAACTAAAAATGATTGAAGGTTTGGTTTAGCTTTTCTCTTTTTTCGAAATATTTGCATATAAATCACGATATAGAAAAAAAAACCACGTTCGGTCAAATTTGACTCTACCGAAATAGTTGAAAAACGCAATTGTAAGCTAAAAATCTTACGGCCTAGTAATATTCAGTCATTTTTCTTCATTTTGAAACAAATTTGAAGTCTCTAAAAACAATGGTGAATTTTTGAAAAATATATTTACCTTCACGTCCGGCGCGACCGATTCAGCGGGCCGCCAAAGTCTCCGAAATACGTTACATTGCATTATCCTAATATTTGCTCCTTTTCATATTAGCCTTTTTATAGAGTTTCATATATCAAAACGTGTGCAAATTCATGAAGAATACAATAAAAAATAATTGAAGGTTGTAGCTTTTTCCAACTCCGAAATATGTGCATATAAAAATATATATATATAAAAATTTCGACATTCGGTCAAATTTAACTCGTCCGAAATGGTCAAAATCTGCAATTCTCATCTAAAACTCTTACAGTATCGTAATATTCAATCAATTGTATTAATTTTGAAACATATTGGAAGTCTCTAGAAACCAATATTTAGAAATTAACGGTGAATTCTTTTGAAAATAACATTTTTTTATTTTTTACGTCCGCGCGTTACGAATTCGTACATCATTTTGTGATAATATTTTTCCGGTGTTGCTTTTATTGTTTTACTATGTATTATATATCAAAAGGATTGCAATTTAGTGTACAATACAACAAAAAGAAAAGTAACTCTTTAGCTTTGACCGTTTTTTGCACAGCGTGATTTGAATACAATTATCTATGAATTTTTTTTTTTAGCTACAATATATCGCATTATTTACATATGATAATGATATTATTTTTGATATTATTTTCAGTTAGATGGATTGACCATCACTAAACTTCAGGCAATGAAAAAAAATGAGCCAAAAATGAACTCTTAATCTTCAAAACTAAGCGCGCTGTGATTTTTTGAAAAAATTATTTTTTCCGCTTCCGCGCTCACTCCAAACCGGCGCTGGCATACAGGAGAGGTTTTGATTTTTAGGGCTTCGACGTAAGAGGGTTAAGCTAACATTTGTTATAAAATAATCATATTATATGAATGGTATACCTTACGGTGAGTCAGTGTCTCCCGCTGCAAGTGTGCTTTGGTTTGCTTTGTAAAAACATTTACATTTTAAGTTTTACAAGGGATAACTCGATTTACAAGCTTTTTTTTAAGCAAGCCCAGATTCGATGCTGGCAAGCAGTCGTCATTGTTACGTATGAGCCCGGCCTTGAAAGGACTCCAATACGTAAACATGAATAATTGAGGGAAAAAATAGTGAATTGCTTGAACTTACCGTAAGAAAGGATTTAAAGTGAACATTTACTCTAGAGGAAAGGTCGCCAGAAACTCGGCTAGTTACTTTACAGCTATTTATTTACAAGAGGCTGCTTAACAGCCAAGGTTAAGTAAATGCTACTGGTCCCCACGTGGACTTATAATATCTCTCAAGTGGATGATAGCTGGCTCAAAATGGAATTCGTAAAAGCTGGTTTCATAATCTTGCGGTAATGCAACACTTGCGGGCAGACAGACTTGACACGTGACTCAGGGAATCTGGAAAAGGATCCCAGATTATACAAGATAAAAGAAAAATGACTTCTTGCACAAGTTACGATTATTCAGTTCTCTAACACTGGGGCAAAGGAACCCTAATGGTTCACTGAGGTATGCAATGACTTCATTTGTCTGGGACGATCACACAAGGGGAAGCATGCGGCCATGAGGCAGTGAGAGGAAACAAAGGGATGAGTTCTTTTGATATAGAAGTTTGAATTTGGGAAAATGGGGAGTAATTAGGCACTAGGATGTAAGGGACTGGCAATATGCTGTTTCACAAGACGTACCTGGATGCCATGTTCAGTGTGGACCTTTGTAGAAAATGTGGCGCCCGGCTTTGTCTCAGGCCTGGGTCTCTTGACGCACCAGTAACCCCATGGATAGGCCTAAATGTGGGAAGGCTGGCTGCGGACATCCGTCCGAGGTCATGACTGGAGCTGTCTGAGGCTGAATCCAGGTGTTTTTCATGGGTGTTGGGAGTCAGCTTAACTCCCCACGAGCAGGGCAATCCTGGAAACAGAACATACAGCCAGCAGAGGATTCACAGGAAAAAGAGCTTAGGATATAGGCCTAAGTCTGCCTACATCCTTCCCTTTGAGATACGTCCCTAAAGCTGACAAGAGTCTATTTTCCCCCAACTTAGGAAATTCCTACATCTGGCAGGCTAGCTTTGGTTTCCCGCCCAAATCAGCTGATATTTGGAGGAATATGGCTTCCTTTTTACAAATCAAAATAATTACTTGAATGCTGGGTAGACGAAAGAGATCGATAAACGTAGCAGCACTGAAAGGGTATGTTAAGGCATGACCACAACTGAGGTGTGGACAGGAAACATTGTTTGGAAGTAGTTTACAAATAATTTGCAAACTGTTTCCAAACTTTTTGGAATCAAGTTTTCGGAAACAGTTTGCAAACTGTTTGGAAACCGTTTCCAAACATTGTTTCCAAACAATGTTTCCAAGTGTGTAAGGGGCTTAAATTAATAAGGATCACGTCAGAAACGCAGATAGAGCGGGAAAAGATCTGACTTTCCCTGCTTCTGACGTCACTTCGAACACAGTTCGTCGAACAAAGCTCGACCGTGTGGACGGAGTTATAGAAGTACAGATGTTAGCAGTGATCACTAATTCATCATTGCCGCTCTGAAGCTGCGATTAGAATCGCCCAACAAAAAAATCTATATAGTTAGGTTTGATATGCAAAGCTTGTAAAAGATGAACAGTAAATGGCTTTTGAAGTTGAATATCAAAATAGACTTGCAGCTCAAGAAACCATATATACCTTGATAGTAGCAGACAATTATTATGGGCTGGTTCAGCATCTGTCTGCTTGATCAGATGTACCAGGGTATGAGGGCAACAAAACTGAGGTAGGCCTATTGGTTACTGAATACAATAAAGTCTGCAGACAAGAGCAAAGACTAGTATAAGCAGACATTTCAGGGAAATGATGTAGAATGCAGAGTAGAGCATGCTGAGCACTCAAGTGCAGATAGTGAAATTAGATCAACATCAAGAAGAGATAAAGAGAGTGTTTGGGTAATGAAATATCCATGGGTAAACAAAAACTAAGGAGGAAAATGCCTGTCGAAAAGAGGGATGGGACACTAATAATCCCAGATGAAGAGATAAGACAACACTGGATTGTTTATTTTCATGAGTCATGAATAAGAGACAAGGAAGAGCTAATCTTATCGATATACCAGAAGCTGGCGAGGAACTGAAAGTTCTTAGGAATTTACTACAGCTTTTGAAGTGGAATCAATAATAGATAAAATTAGGAGATGGAAAACACCAAGTCATGATGGAATCACTGCAGAGATTATTTGAGCTCTTTTGCAAAACATGAAAAAGAAATCAGACCCCCATTTTCGAGAATTAAAAGTTAAAGCTAAGGTATAAAACAAAAAGTTGATATGACTGAATGAAGTAACTGCTGAGGCATTGCATTTACATCAGCTGTAGTGAAAATATTCACTGTGCTTTTTCAAGATAAGCTGGAGAAAAAAAACTTACAGATAAAGAGCACTACGAGAAAGCTTTTGACAAGGTCCACAGACCAATGCTATGGAAGGTTTTGCATCGTTGTGACATACAGGTGTAAAATTAATGCCGTTAGGGTCTTGTCAAGTGGAATTTTTGTTTAACCTGCGTATAAATTTTGTAATGAAATTGGTCGCCTAAAATGGAAGGTATAGACTGGAGTAACGATAGAAATGTGACGGACTTAGAAAATGTGGATGATCCTCTTTTAATCGGCAAAACACCAAAAGATCTACGAAACTTGCTTGACAGAGTGCATCATATATGTTGGGAGAGAAGGGACTTCCAATAAATCTAAGAAACAGATGAAACGCAGACCGAGCATAAAAAAATGAAATTACATCAGATGGAAAAAGGGTCAGCGGTCGAATCTCTCACCTATTTACCTATTTATGAATAATGTTCTCCAGTACCGCTTCATTTGAGTCAGATTTTCGTGGAAGACTGACAAGGTAAATCAAACAAGATTCTGAAATCAAGTATGCTGGAATTACATAGTATATAAACATACAATCCCACTGGTTGTAAGGATAGTGTTTCTTCCCTTGTAATACCAGCACTTCTCTATTTCTCTTCTATTCCAATGACGGTTATTCATGGCTTCTCTCTCTCTCTCTCTCTCTCTCTCTCTCTCTCTCTCTCTCTCTCTCTCTCATCCTTGTACTGCCATCCATAAAATTCCCCAGATTTTATATTCTACACTTCTCTCTTAACATGTTTACTGTTTGCCTCATTTTTTCAACTTGATTTTCCTCTCTCTCTCTCTCTCTCTCTCTCTCTCTCTCTCTCTCTCTCTCTCTCTCTCTCTCTCTCTCTCTCTCTCATCCTTGTACAGACGGCCAACGAAAAATTGGCGTAGTTTCTTAATTCATTGTTCGTTATGGAAATATTGACATATGCAGGTGCTAGATTATTTACGTAACAATAAATAACATTTCCTTTCAAAGGTGCTATACTTCAAATAAATTACATTAGAATTGAGTAGACTTATTCAACGTATTAAAGATAATTATTTTGCAAAGTAAGGAAAATATATACCGATGGGTCCACAATTTCTAATTTTATTCTCAACTCTAGCTTCGTGACAGCATACCGAAGATTTTGAAGTTGGCTTTGCTGCCGCTCAAGTCTTTACTCAACGTATCGTACTGCACTGCGGTGATGTCATTTCGTCTCCTACAGCCGATAAATAATACATCAAGGTGTTAACATTCTTTGAAAACTATGTTTAATTAAACTAACTAGCAAACTTACCCATCTACGATGGGTGATAAAATACGGGTGCAGAAGTGAAAAATTTATATGTACTATTTGTTCAGCAATATTAAAATAAGGGCGATTTTTATACATACCTACTACAGAACCTCTTTGTACACAATATCAGTTTGTCCACAACTTAATTTCAAGTTGGCAGAGTCAGTTGCTCTGCTCATCGCCACATACAGTTGGCCATGCGTGAACATGGGTGACGGCAGAAACACAACAACACGATTCAAAGTCTGGCCCTGCGACTTGTTTGCAGTGAATGAGAAGGCCAGGTTGAATGGAAACTGCCTGCGCCGTAACTGGAACGGAAACTGGTTGTCCGAAGGCATCAGAGGAATCCGGGGGATGAACAGACGTTTGCCGGTGTGAGGGCCTGTTGCTATCACTGCTTTGATGACGTGGGAGTTTAGCTCCATAACGGTGTACCTCGTTCCGTTGCAATGTCCATTGACAGGATCGAAATTCCGAAGCAACATTACCGGGCAGTACTTCTTCAACGTTATTTTGTGCACTGGCAGTTCCGATGGATTCAAGTTATTCAAAAAATCTTGCGGATATTGATGATAATTTTCATCTTCTATTGTGTCCGAGCTGAAATCTTCGTGACTTTCTAGGGGAAGTTGTACAGAAATTATGTATGAAAAATCGTAAAGTAACTAAGTCTACGGGAATAACCAGCCTCGTTTCACGGCCAGAAACAGCTCCGTTTCAGGGAATCCCTTCTCACCCCCACCCCCTACAAAGGAGGGGGGTAGGTTGGATGAAACCCCATTACAAACCATCTTAGGGGTCCCCACAATAACCCTGCCAAGTTTCATGCCCATCTGACCAGCCGTTTGGCCGTGATTGAATGACAGACAGACAGACATTACTCCCATTATAATACTAGTATGATTTTGTCCTTTGATCAATAAAATAATTTGCATGGCACATTTAGTGGGCCTAAATTGGACTTCTGTGATTTTCCCACATGATTAGCCTAGGTCTATACTCTCTCGGATACATAATATTAATGAATATCTAAATCGACAATATATATATATATATAATATATATATATATATATATATATATATATATATATATATAATCAGCTTTATTTGACTATTCCCATTATTCTTGTTTTATTAGCCATGTTCTCCTTTCTTCTTATCCTTTTCATAATTGCTTAACATAATTACTCTGACCTACTATAAGATTCAAGGCCTCTGTAACACGGTTTTTTGGACTTTGCTCCTTATCAAAGCATCGGATGTAGCTGAAAGTTGACATGTGTATATTGTACAACCACACACAAATTTTATCACCATTATCAATAACCTAAACCCGATAGTTTTGATTTTTATAGAGTAAAAATTATCTAGCCGACGCCATGGCCAATGATAACGAGCCATGAGTCGAAAAACATTCATTATGTAAGCAAGGTAAACACACTGTTTTACGAAATGTTGCTCCGCCCATCCACCAAACAGAAAAACCCATAGCAGTCAAGAATGGCTAACAGGATTTGAAATTGTCCCCGTAGTTGCGAAACTGCATTTGTCTTACGACTTACGACTTTATACAGTCAAGAAAAAGCCCGTGGCCATACTTACTGTAGCCTGAATAGGTAATTATTCAGTTTCTAGTTTAAATCCAATATTATGGTCTGATTTGTATTTAGCGTAACGTGGATTATAATACTTGTAATGTCATTCAGGATTTTGAACATTTCCATCAACTATTCACTATGCCACCAAGAGAGAGGGAAAGAGAGAGATTGTATGTAAACAGTCTTTATATAACTATTTTTGTTAAAATAAGATTTTTATCCAAAGTAAATACAAGCTTATATGTGCTAAAATCTCCAGCAGACCAACGGATCATCCGATATAATTTTTTTCTTCTTCTTTAGGCCGTACGACCGTGTTGGATATAAAGACTTTATGAATGGCGGAACGATACATAGAAGTGGGTGGGGTATCTGCGCTAGCGTAGTAATACTACTGTAGTAGTAGTGCCGCCGCAACATTAGTAATATCAGTATACGTTTAGGCCAACTGCTGGGATTCTTGAGGATCATTTAGCACTTCTTACAACTACTCGAGAAATGAGTTTTTAAAGCCAGAAGTTAAATTTTCTAATCCAACAATGCCCATGATAGCCTTCAGTGTTATCCTGAATTATAACGAGGCCAAAGTGGGTGGAGCCTCATGTAGTCATCATTCTGACGATAATTACTGGTGTAGGTTTAAAGCCAAAATACGGTACCAGCTATTTTTTTTTCAGTGAATAGGTAGATAGCTAATAAATAAAAATTGCTTGACATTGGATATAGCAGTTATCAAATCAAGCTTGTCTACCATGTTTTTGAAAATTACCAACTATTCCCTACATCTTGTCAATCTAATTATGACATATAAAGTAGACTGTAATTTCTTAGGACACTTATTTTGGGAGTTAGACTAATAATCGAAGTAGTTTTGTATTTATTAACATATTTTGTTGGTTAGTTCATTATGACTATTATCAGTGGAGAGGTTCAGAGTTCTTAAAGGTGTACTGCTTTGCTTGTATTTAAATTTTTATGTCATTGTTGCCAGAGGTCTAGCCTTCGTTACGTATAGCCAATCAGCAATCGAGAACAAGGGAAGAAATGCTGTCATAAGTTACGTAACGAGTGCGTTCGGAACCTTTTCTCTGAGTAAGTTGGCCCGTCTTCGAAAATGGTCACTTTTACATTATAAGTACCAAATTTATTCAACCTACGGAATGCAGAATACAGTCAAAATTTATGTGTAGATATAATGTGTATTCTGAATAAGCGTTATATTTATGAAATGCATAGATAAAAAGTTATTGCGAAAAAACCGTGTTACAGAGGCCCCGAATCTCATAGTAGCTATTCAAAGTTAAAAAGCAATCATAAAAAAAATCAAACGAATATAATTCAGTCTTATTTTTTATCGAATTCCTTGCATATCATCCTGTTTCATTTGGACACCTTGGAAAGCTGTGGGAGTCAAAACTGACGAATACATTAAGAAAGGCTTACTTTCCGTAAAGCTATCTTAGGTAGATCTTTCTGTAGCTATTCATTTCTTCTAAATAGATATTAATTCAAATTAATTTCACATGTAGCCTATACCTAGACCTACTACCATAACCATATTATAAGTAGCTGAAAGGAAAAGAAATATGAAAGGTGACGTTCTCGTTTAAGTCTATTTCATTTTTTTTTTTTTTTTAAGAAAAACCTACTGCTTTAATAAAGGGTTGCTCTTTGACGGCTACAGGGTGTAACACGAGTGTATACATATATTTTGTGGAATGAAAGATAAAGTTACTTTGAACAGAAAATATTTTATAAACGCATTTTAAGGCGTCCGTTGTCGGTGCGGGCAATTTTAAAATAACTTTTATCATTAGTGATGCTTTCACAAGATGAAGTTCGTAGTGAGAAGTCGGATCCAGTCGCCTGAGATGTAGAAGAGAACGGAGGTGGCGTATAGAAGTGATGGAAGGATTAGGCCGATGTTAATAAAGTATCTCCCAATAAAATGCATTCTTTAGGTTTTGAAGAAAAAATGCATGCATCATTGAAACCGTTTCCCTCCCTATCCGTGGTATTCACTGGCCACCGATAAAAACACAAAACAAAAAGAGTAAGCCCAACTGAATCTCTCATCCATCAAAGATAAGTTTGCTTATTCATTAGAAACCTATCAAAGATTTCAAGTGTAGATTTAAAAACCTCTTCCTCTCCATCTAAAGTATTCATCAGACACCAGTCATAAGCGTAGAGCTATTTATGATTCCTGGTTCAGCGATGTCGTGACGAGGCACTAGAATTCAAAGTTCACAAATGAATGTTGCTCAGCAACATTTACACTACTGTATTGTCTTGCTCTCTTGTGGGGTTTCTAGGTGTTCCACCTCTAGGCCCATGTTCTAAATTTTGCCGTTCTTTAAACAATTTGATTCATCTATGTATGATTCTCTCCGGTTTATTAAGCTTTCTTGATATCTCTCCAACAGGAACTTGCACCGAATGCAGTGCAATAATTCGCTCTTCGAGGGATGTTTCTTAGACTGATAAATGACACATTGACATTAGATTCCCGTGCACATAACATCAAAAGCAGAGTGAGGTCGCCTGGTTCACACTGTTAGGATATCGTTTTTTTTTTTTTTTTTTTTTTTTTTTTTTCTAATTTGATATCATTTTGTGAGATTCCAATGTTTTCTGTAAAATTTAACAAATGGATTAGTTCAACTACCTTCAAATTAATATTGAAATGATAATTTAAGGACTATGCCTTTACGATGCTACTATACTCGGTTTTTTTCCATCTGTCCACCCGCCTGTGGTGTTTTTGTATAGTAACACTGCGTCCCTGGCTTTAGATAATTACATTCAGCTGACATTCAACGATTATAATAATATCCTATTTCGAATATTAACGGTGTAATTCGCATACAGTAAATTATTAAAACACTTTTCATTTGCAAATGTACGCCCAAATATCCTTTTATTTACCTAAAACTTACACATAGCGTAACTATCTAAAGCCCGGGACGCAGTGTTACCATACGAAACACCACAGGCGGGTGGATAGATGGAAAAAAACAGAGTATAGTGATAGGTGTCTCCTATCTATTTGGTAATGTATATTTATGGTTGTGATATGACGTTTTTTATCATTTCGTTTCGTTTATGTCAATTTTGCTATATGGAAAATAGTTTTACACAATAACATAACATTAATGTTCTAAAGATATCAGTGACTGTTTTTAAGGTCTTTACACATGATTTCTTCCATCTTTGAAAAGAAAAATAGATAAATAAGGTATGACTCGTGCGTCAGGCAGGTGAACGAAAAATTATGAAACTCTGCCACCAGTTTTTTGGCCGACAGTACGTACTGCCATCCATGTAAATTCCCCACATTCTCTTTATATTCTATAATTCCCTCTTCACATCTTTACTGTTTGCCTCATTTTTTCATTTTGCTTTTAAAATTCCTCTCTCTCTCTCTCTCTCTCTCTCTCTCTCTCTCTCTCTCTCTCTCTCTCTCTCTCTCTTAACGGTTGTTGCAGATCTATTATGCTACTCCTCTCTTCACTCATGATATATTCCTCTTCTTCCTCACATTTTTTAAAAACAAGTATCTTCTCGATTTCTTCTTCTGCCAACTGATTGTAAGTTAATCTCTCTAGACTTTTACTTTTCAGCTGCAGGTGACCTATACGTTTATAGACAACTCTTGCTGTTCACAATTCTTTCAGATTGGTAATGACTCTTTTAATCGCTTATATATTCTATTGCTTTAACTAATTCTTCATTTATGCGGTTCTTCCTTTAGAAATTCCAGTCCTTCCAATCTCCCTTTCTTGAAGTTAGCTACCTTTTCTGTATGGATATTTAGCTCTTAATATTGCTAGTGTCAGTTCATCAGGCCCGTACCCAGAGTTTTTTTGTGGGGGGGGGGGGGGGTGTCGTTTTTCCCAAAACTGGACCTTTTCTTCTATTAATGTCATTAAATATATAGGTATATACAAGATGAAATACTTGAAAAGTTATTTTAATTGTATTGAGAAGAGAAATAGGGTATGCGGTCTATGCCCTTCTACCTGATTAGATGTTATTCAAAGTACTGACTTTGGTTAACAGAATTTTACTTAAAATCACTTACAAATATAGTGGCATAACATATTCCTATTATCACTCTTGTATTTCCTACTACTAAAGAAATGTTAATGTTTCATTAAAAAATATTTTAAAAATGCCAAATAAACAAAAGATTGTAATTTATTATTTTGTAAGTACAGGTCAATGAAAAGGATAGTCACAGAAAATATATGGACTTCCAGAAATTTGCCCCCCGCCCCACCTCTTGGTACAGGCCTGTTCATATATATCTTTTTTTCATTCGCTTACTTTCCCCAATTTTTTTTTCAGCCCACGAATCCCATATGTCCACTTGTCTATTAAAGCCTTATTTCATAAGTAGGTACTTTGAGTTTGCTGTCTCGCTCTTCTACTATTTTCCCCTTTCATTAGCTTCTTTGTCTCTACACAGTCACTGTATTGTTTAAGAGAAGCACAGCTGTATGAACCAACTGAAATCACTTGAGCCGACAGGTAACTTGAAACAACCAAGATTATGGAGCAGTATGGAAGACACCCAGCTACACTGCATATGATAGATCAAAATTGAAAACAAGAAAGCCCCTGGGATTAAAAAGTTAAGAGTACGTGTGTATGCAGTTGCCATATCAAGAATAAAAAGTGGCATAACAGCCAATTCTTATTTTACATATGTATGGCTAGAGAGGAAATTAAGAATGGAAGGAATGTTATCAAAAGTATGTGGTACTATTAAGAAAATAGACGCATATTGACGTATGCTGTAACTTCAAAGGAAAAGTAAAATGAGCGTGAGAGCCGTTTCAAAGATAACACCCATGTGCTACCACTACTACTATTTGGCAGACGCATTTGCCGAAATTGCCGCAGCCGCCGTATCCAAGACGAGTGTTTGTGTGTCCCTAGTGTGCATATTTGTCCTTTTAAGGAATCTTAATGTATTAGCCACAATTCGTCGTGCGCTACTGCGAAATGTAACGTAAAAATGGGCCAGTTCACTAGTATATGAGCGGATGCATTCGATATGATAGGTTTGTGACCTCGGGAATTAAAGTTGCCTGTCATTTAATGTCCATGAAGAGAAGCTTTACTACTGCAGGAGACCATTGGCGTTTTTCAAAGAGACCCAGAAGGACATTTCCGAGAGAGAATAGTTTCGTCAGGATGAGGTGCAAAAGTTTAGAAGCCGGGGGAGGGAAAGCTAGTGCTGCTACTGCTGCTGCTGCTGCTTCCATTGCTGACAGCGGTCCTGCCCAAAATGAACATATGGGGGCGGAACCATCCGCAAACTTCGAAGTTCTCCGTTCCCCTTTAACGTCACCAATAGATCCCAAGGAATACAGGTTAGTTTTAAAGCTAAAAGTGAATTCCAGCTGACAGGGGCAGTAAAAGCACCGTGGGGTCCCGTCTTTAGTATTCAGCCCCTCGGGATGAAAGTAAAAACATAGGCTAGGTAGCCTATAGGGGCTACCTAGGTAGCCAGGTATTATTTTACTTATGGACATTAATTGCTTTCAACATAAAATATAGGTTTTTCTGTTGTATTAGGGTAGAATATCACGACAGGCCAACCCTCATCACGGTGGACGGGTCTTACTATTCACTCGATATTTAGCCTAATTGGTGAAACATGAATACAATTGCAACTCTAAGCATACCATTTAAAAGACTGAAGTTTCGTCAACATATTGTGATATATGGAGCCACTACAGATCCGGGGACGAGCGATTTTCGCGGGAAAAATATCTGAGAATAACGTTTATTGCCCTTTTTTTTTTTTTGTAATTGCCCCAGTAAAAATAAAGCCTAAAAACATCAAACGGTAATGGGGGGACCCATTGGGAAACCGGGGTTTTTTGGGTGGGGGAAGCGGGCGAACGACTTTCACGGCGAACGTAACTCAATTCCCGGTTTATGAGGCCCAGAACTGTGACACTTAATGCAAAAATTTGACCCTTACTCTGCATTCAAGGTTGACATAGGCTAGGCTAGGCTAAGACCCACTTACATTGCAAAACTTTAGACGGCTAGCCTGCATGTAAAACTTCTAGACTAGGCTACCACTAACCGACATTATATTATCCGCATTTTTAAAGATTCTTGGCAGGCGAGACATGTTCTGGCAAGAGGTAATATTTGCGCTGCGCGCCGGCGGTAACCACAGAGCTTACAGTAGGCCGCAGCGGAACGGCGCTACGTGCCTTATCCGCCGCATTTTTAAAGATTCTTGGCAGGCGAGACATGTTCTGGCAAGAGGTAATATTGCGCTGCGCGCGCTAACCACAGAGCTTACATTAGGCCGTGGCGGAACGGCGCTACGCGCCTTATCCGCATTTGTTCCGATACGTAATACAAACCCTCGGTCCTTTAACAATAGGAAGTAGCTAGCGGCAGCTGGAACGGTCGTAAGCTTCTCAAGAACAAGGGGAGAACGGTAGTTAACTGCTTGTCCGATCGTCGCGCGCCGCGCGACTGGGAGGTAAACAAACCACTTTTGCTTTCGGCCGTGTGTGGGAAGGACGTGTTCGTCATCGCTCTGCCCGCTTTGTCGTTTGCTTTGAGTTTGAGTATTTGCCCTCTTTCTGTATAAATCAGAGTGACTGTAAGTACTTGTACATTTCTTTATTGATCTTGCAATGAGTGAGGAAGAAATGGAGATATCACCGCGCCCTCCAGTCGCCCGTAGAGTGTGTCCCGGGCTGGAGGGGCGTAGATGTGGAGGTTTTAGATCATTTGTTGATGTGGACCCTCACGAGGTTTGTACTCGTTGTCGGGGGCGAGAGTGCTCCCGCAACGAGCCCTGTGTCACATGTATGAATTGGTCCAAGGCGCAGTGGGTGCTGTACGAGGGCAGGAAGAGACTTAGGCCGCCCAAGAAGTCATCGGAAAGTCCAGTGACTCCTTTGGTAACGGACACTTCGTCCTCTTTCCTGCCCCCCGGCCAGCCCCCACGTTTCGCGCCTTCCCCTGCGGGGGGGGTAGCGGAGTCCTTCTCCTCTCTCGATCCGTCGAGTGTGGATGAGGGCGCCCGCTACCCGGACGTACAGCTGTACTCGGGGTCTTCCGTACGCTCTGGGGGGGGTGCGTCTCCCCCCAGGCGTGAGGAAACCCCTCTAACTAACCCGACTGTTGCTTCCGCAGGTGTGCCATCAGCGAAGGACGACCTGGGACAGGTGTGGGAGTCGCTGGGACTGCAGGGAGTGCCCAGCATCCAAGGGTTGATTCAGCGGTTGGCGGGGTCGGCAGTGGTCACTCATGGTGCGGTGACCACTACTACACCACAGTAACGACACAGCATATGAGATGCCACCGCATCTGTGATACGCCACATATAATGTCGGTGACACCCACGGCTGCTATACAAAAACCCATTACTGCCGTGCCAAAGAGGACGGTGCCACCACCACCTGGATTCTTTGTATTGCCGACCCCGGACTTCCGCTGCCCAAAGAGTACCCCCCTGGACCTGCCGCCAGTGCCGAGGATGACGGTAACTGCCGACAGGACGGCATGGCTCTCCACGTGGTACCTGCCGTGCCTGCCGTACCTGTTGCTGTCCCAGCCGCTCATTCCTTTTCAGATCAGGGGCCTGCGCATTCTCTTTCAGATGTTCCTGCTGTTCCCGGACCTGTTCCTGTTGTTCCTGCTGTTGGTGGTGCTGTCACAGTCTCAGGTCTTTCCGGACAGGTGCAGTCGGGCCCTGTTGCTTCGGCAACTGCCCCGGCTCCCTCCTGGATGGAAGACCTGACGTCTGTCCTGCGGAGCCTGGCGAAGAAGAAGAGGAAGAGGAAGAAGGTGTCGTCGTCGTCTTCGTCGTCTTCTTCGTCTTCTTCGTCGTCTGCTGCCTCTCCTTCCCCTTCGACTTCTAAGGCTAAACAGCCGAAGAAGAAGAAGGTTGCCTCCTCCCCCCCTAAGAAGACTCCTTCGGGATCTTCTAAGGGCCCCGGCTCGCTCAGGCGAGCTGGGGAGCTCTTCTGCTGGTCCTCCTGTTCCTTCGGGAACGGGGCCCGTCGCTTCTTCTGTGCAAAGAAGAAGTCTGACGGGGACCAGAGGTGCACCAGCCTCGGCTGGTGCGTCCTCACCTGGTGCTAGCGGTTTCCTGTTCTGCCGCTAAACCAGGTTCCGTCTCGGCCGCTTCTCGTTCGCGAGAAGCACCGTGTGGACGCTCTTCCAAAGAGGACCGTCCAGCCAAGTTTTGACGCCCGAAGGCTCGCCTTCGCCGTCAAGACAGCGGCGCGGAGCAGAAGACTGGCGAGAGTCGTGCACACGACTCTCGCCAGGCCAGTAGGACGGCTCTCGCAGCGATCAACTGGCTGCTCGGGCTGACGTGACGGTCGCTGAACGGACCAACGGGTTTTGAGGCAGGAGGAGTACCCACGGCGCCGGTACCAGCCACGGCTGGTACCAGCGGTTTGACGCGCCGAGAGGACGCTGGCCGGTCTCGACGCGACAGAGAGCCTAGCAGGTCACCCGTCCGCCGCTCCCGATGGGACCGGGCGGAGACGGTGACCAGCGGCAGCTCGCCTGACGCTAGAGATCGGTCTCGACGTTCTCAGCCGAGCCAATCGCCCCAGGCGAGCGGCAAGGCTAGGCCTGCTGCCCGACCGTCACCGCGGGTTGACGATCAGCAGCAGCCCTCCACTGCACGCCTGGTCCGGCCAGCGAGCAAGGGGGGAGCGTCAGGTCTGCCTCTCCCGTACCTTCAACCTCCTCGGGCTATACCGGGAGGAGCGAGGTACCGAGGAGCGATCACGAGAGGTGCGCCGCTCGTGACCCAGCTATGACGCCCGTACGGCTCAGGCACGGTCTTAGGAGGCGACCAGAACGTACGCGCAAGTAGTTGGAGGCGACCGTCAGGGGTCTGTCGCTGTTCCTCCTTCTGAAGGAGGAGTATCGAGGGATATGCTCTTGTTGGAGGGACTGGACGGTCCTACTCCACAAGACGCTGTAACTCCTGAGATACAGAGGAAACTTCGCAGAGGTCATTAAGCTGATGCGTCTGCATAATGACCTTGCGGAAGGATCGCCGCTACCACCGGCAGAGCCCACGTCCCGGCTCGAATCATTTTGGGGTCCCCCAAGAGGGAGCCCAAAATGATGGTGGGGTTGCCACGATCGGAGCTTGCGGACTCGGTCTGGATCAGGTGGAGAATCTCGTCTCCGGACGGGAGGACTCGCTAAAATCCGGACGGTCCTCTAAGCTGCTTCCTCCTCCTCTACAGCGGCAGAGGCGATTTTAACGTGCCTTCGGAAGACCCGATACTGCCGAAACAGGTTAACCCGGAGTTAGCGAGGCTGACTCCAGGTGTGTCCCTGCAGCAGCTCCTGTCGGAGAACCTATGGTTCTCGCAGCAGGAGGCACTTGCCCTGGAATCTACCGCTATGGCAGCATTCCAGGCAGTTTCCTGGTTGGATTTGTGGTCCCTCACAATATCCAAAGTAGCGGCCGGCTCTGGGAGTTCTGCTCTCGAAGACGACGCTTCTTTCAGGAGACTGTGCCAGTCTGGAGGAAGAGCAATCTCTTACCTCGCCCATCAGACTGCTAACCTGTGGGCCAACTTGGTTCTTCGACGTAGGGACGCAGTCCTTACCCGAGTGACCAAGGGGGCCGGGCGTGAGGCGGCACTCGGGCTACGAAATGGACCTCTTAGGAGTTCCCCAGCTCTCTTTCCTGGGAGAGATGGTGGACGCTGCGGTGAACGGCGGCGCACTGAAGAGAGTGACCGCTTAGTCCACCAGGCAGTCCTCGAGGGGGGTTTCTGGGCAATCTCGAGTAACTGCGGCCAAACCAAAGAGCTTGGCTAGCGCTTCCACGGCGGCGAAGACGGTTTGCACCCTCCAAACCCTGTGTGAAGACTCCTGTTGTTTCAACTTCTGCTAGAGGAGGCCGCAACCAGCCCTCCTCCCAGCCCTCCTTTCCCCGAGGAGGTGCTGGAAAGAAGTCGAAACGAGGAGGGAAACGCTAGGGACGGCGTTCCCCCTCACCTGCTGCCGGAAGTGTGCCTAGCGAGCCATTGGGCGACTGGCAGCGCTACGGCGCCGAGAACTGATAGTAGACGTCCTTCGGGAGGGATATCTGCTACCCTTCGAGTCTCGGCCCCCCCTCATCTCCAAACCGTCCATCTACAGACCTATGTCCGGGATCAGCAAAGGACAACGCTCTTCGACAGGAGATCAAGACCATGCTGGCGAAACGAGCTGTAGAAATCGTGGAGGACCAGTCAACCAGGGCTTTTACAGCCGCCTCTTCCTTCTAGTGGAGAAGGCATCGGGGTGGGGGGCTGGCGTCGGTGATAGACCTCTCTCCCTGAACCGCTTCGTTCGCACGACGCGGTTCACGATGGAGTCGGCACGCTCAGTGCTCGACTCGATCAGGGGGAACGATTTCATGCTTTCAGTGGACTTGAAGGACGCGTATTTTCAAATACCCATCCATCAGTCCTCCAGAAAAGTACCTCCGCTTCATCTTCGACGGGACGGTGTACCAATTCAGGGCACCTTTGTTTCGGATCTCTCAACCGCCCCAACAGGTGTTCACCCAGGCGAGTGTTTTCACTCTGGTGTCGGCTTGGGCCCATTCGAACGGGATACGTCTTCTGAGGTATCTCGACGATTGGCTAGTCTGGCGAGCTCCCGCTCGCAGTTGCTACAGGACAGAGATCGACTCCTCAAGTTTTGTCGCGATCTGGGGATCGTGATAAACTACGAGAAGTCCGATCTCGAACCCAAGCAGAAGATGAAGTACCTGGGTATGCTGATAGACACGGTAGCAGGGCAAGTCTTTCCGCAGACTTGCGTATCAGCAAATTCAGGGAGGCAGCCGGCCGGTTCCTGTCTCGGCAGGAACAGGCAGCACAGCAATGGCAAGTCGTGATCGGCCATCTGTCGTCACTCGAGAAAGTTAGTCCCTCACGGGCGTCTTCACCTGCGGTCTCTCCAGTGGAGACTAAGGGAGAGATGGTCTCAGGCCAAGGATCCTCCTTACTTTTCCCGTGGCTCTCACGGACAAGGTGAGGCAGGACCTAGCCTGGTGGCTCGACGACAAGAACCTCTTAAGAGGAGTGCCCATACGCACTCCCCCCCGGAGATGCTTCTGTTCTCAGACGCATCGAAACCGAGGGGATGGGGCGCACACCTGGAGGAGTTGCTGACTGCAGGTGGTGTGGGACCATCACGAAAAGCACCTTCACATCAATGTCCTGGAACTCAAGGCGGCGTTCAACGCTCTCCAAGAGTTTCAGGACCGCTTGGTGGGACACTCAGTGGTGTTGATGTGCGACAACACCACAGTAGTGGCATATGTCAACAAGCAGGGGGGCTAGTGTCTCTTCCGCTCCATCAGTTGACGGTGTAGGTGCACGAGTGGGCCACGGCTCACTCGATAGAGCTGTCAGCACGCTACATTTCAGGCAAGAGGAATGTAGTAGCAGACAAGCTCAGCCGTCGGGATCAGGTGATAGGGACCGAATGGTCTCTACACCAAGACGTAGCGGAAAGGCTCTTCAACCTGTGGGGGGCGAACCGGTCGTAGACCTGTTCGCCACCCGGCACAACAGAAAACTTCAGGTTTTCTTTTCAGCTGTGCGGACCCATGGGCAGCTGCAGAGGACGCTCTCCACACCCCTGGGACAACCTCTTCGCGTACGCCTTTCCTCCCTTCTGTCTGATTCGGGAAAGTGATCAGTCGAGCGCTGGTCACTCCCAATCTCAGAATGATCCTGGTGGCTCCCAAACGGCCACAAGCCGTTTGGTATCCGGCCGGACCTGCTGGCTCTTCTTGCGGACGCACCGAGAGAGCTACCCACTTGCACAACCTTCTAGCCCAGCCACACGTAGAACGGTACCACCAAGCAGTCCAGTCCCTTCAACTTCAACGGCTGGCTGTTATCCACCATCTCTTGCGAACGAGAGGCTTTTTTTTTTTCTCGTAGCGCAGCAACAGAGATGGCTGGACACAGTCCGACAGTCCTCTGCAGCTGTGTACCAGGGGAAGTGGGCCGTCTTCTGTGGTTGGTGTCGTAGACAGGGTCTGTCTCCTCAGAGCCACTCTTCAGCAGGTAGCGGATTTCCTCGTGTTTCTTCGCCGAGAGAAGCTCCTCTCAGTACCCACAGTTAAGGGATATAGAGCCGCCCTGGCTCTCGTCCTAAAACCGAGGGGACTGGACATCTCGAATTCGTTCGAGATATCCTTGCTAATGAGGAGCTTCGAAAGGTCTTGCCACCCAAGGGAACTCAGGCCCCCTGCGTGGGATGTGACTCTCGTACTTAGGAGTTTGACTCGAAGACCATTCGAGCCGCTCCGAGAGTCGTCAGACAGGGATCTGACCCTCAAGACCCTCTTCTTGCTGGCCCTGGCATCGGCGAAGAGAGTAGGGGAACTACATGGCCTTTCTTATGATGTTTAAACATACCACAGGCTGGGGATCTGTGACGCTCGATTTCGTCCCGAACTTCGTAGCTAAGACTCCGAATCCGTCGATCCCTGACGAACAGGTTCGAGTCTTTCACGATCCCCTCCCTCCTGGACTTCACCGATAACGATGCGGATGAGATGCTGCTTTGTCCTGTGAGGGCGCTACGGCGCTATCTGAAGAGCACTCGACATCTCAGGCCTGAGTGTCGACGCCTCTTCGTTAGCACTGGGGTTACCAAGAAAGAAAGTCTCCAAGAACACGCTTTCTTTCTGGCTGCGTGAGGTGATCAGGAGAGCGTACGAAGCTGATGGTAGCAACGATCCGTACGCTCCGACCGAGAGCCCACGAAGGTCAGAGGTATCGACCCTCCCCCTTAGCGTTCCGTAAGAACTTCTCCGTGGCGCAGGTCCTGAAGGCAGGTGTCTGGGCCAACCAGACCACCTTCACGTCCTTCTACCTTCGGGATATTGCCCACAAGTCCTTGGATACTTTTTCCTTGGGACCTGTGGTGGCTGCTCAACACGTTGTGTAAGCTTACCCAGCACCCGAGCAGGCAGAACAGCATCGATTCCTGGTATGACTGGGAGAATGAATGCGTGAATGAGAGAGTGACTGGCTTCTCTTCACCATCTTTTCTACCTCTACCTGTGGGCAGAGGGATACGGTCGTTACCTTGCTGGAAGGGAGTCAGATGCCAGGTAAGCTATTCAACAGAGCTCCATCCTACCTCTTTAACTAGAGATAGAGTATATATCCACCACTTTCTCCAACAAGGGGGAGAAAGTGGATGCCGACATGAGACAACCCATTTACTGTACATTTGCTCATGTAAAGGAAAAAGTTCTTACAATGCTGGTACAAAGAGATACGCTTGCTCTCTCTTAGTACTCGGCCCAGAGGTCTGACCATTGATCCTGCGGTGCACACCCCGATCAATTGGACAGAGGCTTGGATCCCTCCCTCGCTCTTACGACCAGGGAGGCATTCCAGGGATGGACGAACACCAGTCTGTTCATCAAAAAGACTCAGATTCCTCCCACCAAGAAGTGAGTCTTCCTATTGTTAAAGGACCGAGGGTTTGTATTACGTATCGGAACAATGACAATTGTCGAAATTTGCATTTTTCCTAACTATACAAACCTGAGGTCCTTTACTATATGTCCCTCCTCATGCCACCCCTCACTCTGCGTATTTTGCATGGGCCAAAAGCAAAGTGATTTGTTTACCTCCCAGTCGCGCGGCGCGCGACGATCTGACAAGCAGTTAACTACCGTTCTCCCTTGTTCGAAGCTTACGACCGTTCCAGCTGCCGCTAGCTACTTCCTATTGTTTAAAGGACCTCAGGTTTGTATAGTTAGGAAAAATGCAATTTTCTACAAATTGTCATTTTAAAGATTCTTGGCAGGC